>NC_041341.1:2693985-2716485 GCF_004354835.1 Perca flavescens
AATCACATTCCCACATCACCACAACTTTCAGCTGATGCTTATTTTTAGAGCAGCCACTCTGTTATGGAACTCCGAGCGCAGCTCACCCTGTGTTTTTTTTTTTGTTTTTGGTGAGAGGATTGATTTCACCTGGCGCATAGCACTCATCACAGCCGTGAAAGAAGCAGCCATTAAATTCATAACACGTGTGTGTGTCTTCACAATAGCCATCTACAAAGAACTGACCGAATGACTTTTCACCTCTGTTCAGAGCATGTTGTATGTCAAGGCCCTCTCTGTCTGCAACATACTCAAGCCACTGTATTGAAACATCAGAACATGTCTTGTTTTGCCTAATGTAGGCACCTTCGTATGTCAGAACAACAGTGTCTTTGGGGAGGAACAGCGTTTTAAATACACCCATACACGAGGAAGCCAATGTAGCGTATGCAAACGGGTCTAGGCCTGTGCACTCGTGGAAGGCCTCTCTGTATATTTTGCAGCTTTAATCAAAACCGTTACATCGTTAACACAATAGTTGCGCAGCTCTTTTCGAAAGTCAAAAGGTGTGTCGCGGACCGTATCGTACCACTCCATGAACGTTTTCTTAGAGGTGTCACTCATAGCATCATAACCATATAGAGCTGGTGCAGGATACGGTCCGATATAATTCTCATTCTCTCGCTTGTTAAATTCATGGGGGAAGAATCCTTTGAGAAGATCTGAGAACCCCATTGCTGCCGGAGTTTTAGACAGAGCCATAGGGATAAAACTGAACGAATCGATCCAACGCTGATTGAAAGTAGAATCGATCATCAGAAGCACCCTAGAACCGCGCATAGTAATAGTTGGACAAAGTTTCTGACTCACCAGATACTCTAAAACTATATAACTGTCAAAACCTGAAGCATTGTGTGCTATAAAAGTATAGCCTTTGTATTTCTCCTGTCTGTAGTTCTGAATGAATGATGCGACGCAGTTTGTTGTTTCGTAGCAGTTTTTTTGCCCGTCCATATCCATAACGCATACAAAATTAGCTTCATGACGCCCACATTGATAACGTGTTTGAAATCGTAAAGAGATACTTATCACTACTTTCTTTGCGTTCTACGGGTTGTATATAGCAAGAGTGCGTAGTAGCACCTAAAGGCTCTCTACAATGTAGGCATTTAGGTTTTTGACAGCTGTGTGGATTTTTCGACACACGATATGTTGCGTGACAGGACTCGCAATATTTGTTTGTATTGCACGGTATAAGCCCGTGTTTCCCATCGGGTTTTTTATGGTTTGCAAAACACTGTTGCGATTTGCATATGCGTCTACAGTCTGTGCATTTAATGGTCTTGTCAGGTATACAAGCAGGGTAACACACATTACAATCCCAACTACAACGGTGCCCCAGAGGGTTCTGGTAGGTCTTGTAACACCCTCGCAAACGTCGGCCCCAAAAAAAAGCCGTTTTATTTACGATGAGATAATAATTCTCGTCATGCAAATACAACCACGCTGTTTTCACATCGGGTTTGTCGTGCGTTTTGAAGATTGTGGGTTTTTAACAGCCAGCTTCATGATGGAATATCACAATTTTCATTTTCAAATGTTTCTGAAATCTGTCAACATCAGAGAACGAAACTTTGTGTGTGTAGTCAAACCCCAAATCACTATGCAGCTGCTTGGCATAATTCATCTTCTCATCATGCGACAATCTGCTGTTTACATAATGTGCCAGGCAGAGAGAAAAGCAGAGATTGTCGTTACCAGCGTTATTCTTGGGATTATACAAAGCATTACCTTTTTCTGACAATATTTGATCGTAACCAATGCTTCCTAGTTTTCGACGTCCCCCACCATTCCCTCCCGACATATTGCGCGCTATTGTCACAATTAATTCTAAAGAGTCTTCGGTCAGTGAATTATCGTTACTCTGCATCGCCTGTGCTACTTGCTCCAGAAATGTGTCTGTTATAGCCATCGCTTGAATTCAACATTGTTTGGATAGGGACATCTACGGCAGGACCCCTTAACTCAACATTTAAAACGCTGTCCTGTGTTGCATTACCAAACGCCCTCTCTATTAAACCTGTTAGGGTGCTATACACCCTTTCAGGAACACCACCAATATCCGTCAAATCAATATTTCGCAAGTCAACATCTTGACGAAATTCAGCAGCATTAAAAGGGGTATCTGTCTGGATGCTATTTCAGATGTTACCTTAGAAACCCGCCCGCACCACACTGCACACTACCCTGAGGATTTTCTGAGGGTGATGGAGGGTGATGGAGGGGGTCTATAAGAGCTTGTGGACGGTTGGGGACCGGACTGCTCATCTGTACAAGATCGTTTTGAGGGCTGAACACTCGGAAAACATGCTGGTCTCTTATTACTCTGATCTATGCCTGTGGGGTCTGTATTTGATGATTGTGTAGCGTCTGTATTGGACTGTGTATTGTTGGAATATACGCTTGAAGGACCATTATGTGACAACTGCGCAGGAGCAGGGCTATCTGATGCATGTGTTTTCTCACTGTTGCTTTCACTAGCTCTAGCGCTAGGCATAGATCGGGCCCAGGCTTCGAATATTTTTGCATGTATTGCGCACAATCGTGCAAAATCCTGAGGATTGCTTACTGCTCTTGTGTAATCGTCCTCGCACGGCCATTCTAGTTCCTCATCAATACGAGCATCACACCCCCCTAGGGGTTCAGATTTTTTTTTTTTTTGGGTGGGGATGACATTTTTTTTTTTTTTTTTTTTTTTTTTTATATATTTTGCACAAACTATAGCCTGTTTTACTGCGGGGTCAGATTCATTGTGTTTTTAAGGCATACTATCATAGGTACAAGCATTGAATTGAGAGAGCTGACATGAGAGGCAATAGTTGCGCCAAAGCCTGTGACCATATCAACCAAATGCGTGTTAGCTCTGGCCTGACTGGCTAGAGCCGTTCCAAAGTCTGTGACCAAACCGGTCAATTGTGTGTTAGCTGTTTGCAAGACATCTAATTTATTCATAAGACCATCGTTTTGTTTTCGTAATTCGGCTAATTCTGATTGTATTTGTTTATAAGGGTCAGCGACTGCAGTTTGTTGAGGGGATGTGTTGACGCAATACTCAAAAAGCTCTTCACTCTGAAGTAATGTTAACTGCTCAGGTCCTCCTAGTGCCCCACCTTGTTCAAACCGATTGTTAGTAATATAATTAGGTACTGCTTGCTTATCAAGGAATGGAACGCTAACCTCTAATACATTTACAGGAGTGGTTATGGCGGTATTAGCACTGTTACACTTTTTATCTGCCACAGTTATAACAGAGGTGTGTGGTATACAGCTGACATAATCGGTGCCTTCCTCGGTGCTATAGATACAGTTAAAGAGGTATTCACCTACATTATTTTCATGGGCCTCCTGCAAAGCAGCCTGACACGGTTGGTGGGGTGTAAGCTGTGTCGCGGTTAGGCCAGTGTCTTCAGACTCTTCTCCTGTAGCTCCCCGATTTGTCTGACGTGATGTAGGGACGGTTGCTGTTAGCTCTGTGTCTTCAGACCCTTCGCCTGTAGCTTCACGATTTGTTTGGCGTGATGTAGGGGCTGTCGCTGTTAGTCCGGTGTCTTCAGACCCTTCGCCTGTAGCTTCACGATTTGTTTGGCGTGATGTAGGGGCTGTCGCTGTTAGTCCGGTGTCTTCAGATACTTCGCCTACTTCTATGGCATGGATTGTCTAGAGGTATAACAAAATATTTTTGGTTAAATAAAGACGCACACACACACACAAGCACACATACACCTCTTCAGATGTCTTTTGTTCCCTCTCAATGGAGACACTTGGTGGCTGGTAGGGCGTTGGTGTACTAGACGACGACCAATGCAAGGGCTCCAAGTCTTCGCTAGCCGTTAACTGCTAAAACAAAGGAAAAGCTTTTTTAACAATATATACATTTTATTTAAAAAAAAGCTTTTACAACACTATGTAAATATATTCTGCTATATACAAATGCGTTTCTCACCTCTGCAGTGGTGTTAGGAACACCCGATACAGTGTCTGGGTAAGGCGTGTCTGGAACAAAGGAAGGGCTTCTTCTTTGGGTGGGGCACTGTCCGTGTATGGCTTCACAGGCTGAAATCAGCATTAGATTAGAAAATAATCTTTTTTTTTTAAAATACAACACGCTATTTTACTGTTTTCCTTTTAAACTCACATCAATAGATCTCTTCCTAGATCTCTTCTTAGGCTTGTGTGGACATACGTATCTGCTCCACGGGGGTGACTGTGTGAAATCGTCCTCAGGCGTCAAATACAATGAAACTAAGTCTTCCGTCGCCTTTAGTTGCTAAAACAAAGTAAAAAGCCTTTTTAAAAATATATACATTTTATTTAAAAAGCTTTTACAACACTATGTAAATATATTCTGTTAGCTACAAAAGGTTTTCTCACCTCAGCTGCTGTGTTACTATCATAAGATACAGTGGCCGGGTAAGACGAGACCGGAACAAAGGAAGGGCGGCTACTTTTGGGTGGGAGACCGGTCGTGTATGGCTTCACAGGCTGGAATTAGCATTAGATTAGAAAAAAAAGATTTTTTTTTTTAAATACAAAAAAACGCTATTTGTGTTTTCCTTTTCAACTCACCTCAATAAATTGCTTCTTAGGCTTACGATGGCGAACGTTAGGCGTAGCAGCTTTCACAGAGAGGGGCATAGAAGCACATGGTCTTTCAACAGGGTTGATTTCAGCCACATGGGAGAGCGAGTAGCCCTCGCCCTTGCGGATCCTTTGTTCAGGGGCTGATTGTCTAGACACAGAATATATATATATATATATATATATATATATACATACTGAAAGAGATAAATAAACCGTAAATACCTGTTTGCTGTGTTCTTATTCCTTATTAGAGTGGGCTTTGGTTTAATGTTCTGGCGTGTTGGGGTCTGTAGGATTGGGCTACACGGAGCTTTTTTAAAAACAAAAACAAAATGAATGAAAACACAGTACTAAATCAATTAATGCTGTAGTGTATAATATATTTATAAGTTTTTTACCTTGTGGTTTAATAGTTTCATCAACTAACACAGACACGTTATCCCAGCTCTTTGCATGATCACCTAATGATGCAAACTACATTATAACACACACAAAAACGTTTTTAAGTCACAAATGTCTGAAATACCTTACAATAAGCTTCTTTTTTTTTTTTATTTACTCACCAAATGCAGCCATTGCTGTAGAAACGAATCCTCTTTCTTCAGAGGACTTTGTTGAGAAAACGAGGGAAAGTTTTAGCTAGCCACGTAGCTACAAAATGCAGGTAAAAAAGTGAGCAGATCCCGTCTTGAAACAAGGGGTTTTAAACACCACAAACCAAACCCCTTTATGACGATTTAACACTCACAACAATAGACCCCACATTTACAAGCTAGACACTGGTCTAACACGACTTTTTTTTTTAACACTAGCGTCATGTGGTACAACCCACCAGCATTACGAACACACAATCAAAGTTTTAGCTAATTCATGAATGACTGAATGAATTAAATATCTTTGAACATTCTTAAACACAAGCTTTACTTACCACTTGTAGGTAGCGATGAAAAAACAAATCTGCATTGCTTGCACCAAGAAGAATTAAAAAGTGAAACTCCAGAGGGCTTTTTGATGTGGAAAAAACGTGGTAGCAAGCTAGTTACCAGACTAGCTAAAAAAACATCTAAAAAAAGAGCTAAATAGCAGTAAACAAAAGGCTAAAGAGGGCCCTGCTGAGAAACGATCCCTAGTTGTTTTTCACCAAAACATAAGACAAACTCCAGATGGCCTTTTGTTGCGGAAAAACGCAACGTGGTAAAAAGGGAGCTACAGGCACTATGAACGTCCTCCGTCGTGTATAGCTACGTCTGTGAGAATCCGCCTCCGCTCAAGTGCACCAGACCCCTGTTGTGGTGAAGCGGCCGCCCGCACGCGATATTACGAATCCCACTATGGCCACGCCAAGACCCGCCCTTCAATAGCGTTCACACACTACTATTGGCCAGGCGTCCATGCTTACATGTACAGGTCCTATCCCCTGACCAATCCCCTAACCCTAACCTTAACCACTCAAGGTCAAAGGCCTAACCCCAACCAATCGAGCTGCTTTGTAGGGCGGGTCTTGGCGTGGCCATAGTGGGATTCGTAATTTTGCCGCCCGCACTACATACGTCACCACGTTCGCGAGATGCGCTCCCATATTCGGCCACTAGATGGCGACTGCGGCGTCATCACATCCGCTAGATGCGCGCGCAGCTTCGACGACGAGATGCACTACCATATTCGGCCGCTAGATGGCGATCACGAGTACCAACAACGATTAGATGCAATACCACATTCGGCCACTAGATAGCGATCGTCACACGCACGCTCATATGACCAGATTACAGGGTGGGTTTGCGCGTGCGTGTGATGACGTCACACATGCACGCGCGAACCCACCACTCTAATACTACTCTTGGGTTTCTGGCTGTATTGAATGGGGGGGGAACTGAAGGGTGGAGTAACCATTTCGCATGGGTGTTTTGTGTGAGTTTGGGGCAACTTAGTGTGCTGTGTAGTTAGATGGAGTGTTTTAGTGGGGTTTGATTTAATTTGATTTGGTTATAATTTATTATGGTGCTCAACTCTACAACGGTTTCCCTGGTAATGCAGTCTATTGTCTATTTGAATTATGTTTTCTTTTTGTTTTGTTCTGATGTAATATAAATAAATTGTATATTTTTTACACCTGGTATAGCAGCCTCTGTTTCCGGTTCATTCTGGCACTTGTGTATGGACTAGCGTAAAGGTTACACATGTGACGAGAAAGAGAAGAGGAAATGGCTGCAGTTGATAAGGTAAGTTACAAATCTGAAACAAATGAAGAAACTTTGTTCTGTGCCGCCTAGTTAGGATGAAACTAGCTAGCTACGGCTAGTTAGCTAACGTTAGCTTTGGCAACCGTCTACAGACAAGCCGAAGCATGAAGATGTGCGTACGTAGCAAGAAAAACCATTAGACCAGTTTGATATTACGATAATCTGCTAATGTTTCTCATTTCTATAATAATGGAGCATTGTTGGAGGGAGTCTGAGATATAAGATCAGAATCATGGTTAATGGCCAGGTACATACACAGAACAAGCCTGGCCAAATCTTGAAGAAGCTGTGTGTGTCTTAGTATGCTTGGTTTCAGGTTATGGAACAAACAAACCCCCTTTTAGTAAATTAGTGTTATATTATGTAATACAGTATTATTAGGTATTATCAAAATTTCACCTGTCGTAGGTCAGTCTGGTCACTAGGAAGGTACTACAACCTTCTGAACATGAAAAAGAACTTTAATCAAATATGTTTATGAAACAATTACTGTAATTAACTGTAATTGTACGTACAGTAAGGGAGGTATTGTCCGAATTTCACCAGTAGTAAGTCAGTCAGGTCAATAGGAACATGCTACAACCTTTGAATAATAATACAAAAATCCCTTTGGTGAATTAATGTAATTTGATTCTAAAAGTAATATTTATTAATTTATTAATAATTATATATTTTTTTTTACAGACGTGAAAACTTCACTCCAAATTGCAACTCTAAGGTGTGCAGTTGGCATTTCCCCCATGGGAAAAGCTGCTGGACCATCGCGATTTGCTTGGAATGAGGGGAAGACTTTCCAATTCCCCGAGCACCTCAGCAATCTCCCTAAACGGAAGAAACAAATGGTCCCTAGCATTGGTGAGGATGAGGGAACAGATGCTGACATGGTAACTGCAGAGACCCCATGTACTTCAAAAAGTCTTGTGGCACTTGAAGTGGAGAATGACATGCTGAGGGAAGAGAATGACAAATTGAAAAAACAATTGAAGAATAAAAAGCAAACTTTTTCCTTCAGTCAGATTTCTTCCAGCCCTGACAGAGTTCAGTATTTTACTGGATTGCCTGATGCTGCCACTGTCCTGTTTTTGGAAGCGCTCCTTTCTAAATTCGAGCTACATATATCATTCTGATTGGACTGTCCAAATGATGCCCCTAATTGATCAATTGCTCCTGACCTTAATGAAGCTTAGACTAAATTGAGGCCACGTAGACCTTGCAACAAGGTTTAATTGTAGCACAGCCACAGTAACCAACATCTTCACCACCGTCATTAGTGCCCTGCATGATGTTAACTGTAGGATCGTCCTCGACTGCACACAGGTTGCCGTCTCTAACACAGAGAGGCTTGATGCACGGTGCCATTTGTACAGCCAGTACAAAGGACGAACCACACTTAAGGCTTTAATTGGTGTTGCGCCTAATGGAGTTATTACCTTTGCCAGTGACCTGTACGGTGGGAGTGCCTCAGACAAGGCGATAACAGCTGACTGTGGACTTCTCCAACATTTACATCCCGGTGATATGGTTATGGCAGACAAGGGCTTCACAATTCGTGACATTTTGCCAGGAGTTTCCCTGAACATCCCGTCTTTCCTCGTCTATGGACAGTTTACGCAGGAGGAAGTGAACAATAACCGATTAATTTCGAAAGCTAGGAGACAATTCAGCGACTGAAAGTGTTTCACATTTTGGACCACATTCCATACCAGTTTAAACTAAATGTAAACAAGATAGTTAAAGTGTGTGTGTGTCTTACAAATTTACAAACACCCATTCTCCGTGAAATTGGATGAGTTAACTGTGTTTGTACATGCATGAATTTCTGTATATTTGCTTACATATTTGATTACACACTACATGTACTTACTATAGAGTTAAAAAAGACTAAATGTAAATAGGGTTAGGGTAGAATTAGGGTTTGGTTGAGGGTTAGTTTTACAAGTTCTGTATAGCATGAAGGGCTTACAAACTATAATAATAAATATATGTAATATTTGTGATGTATAATATAGATGTGATATAATAATAAATATGTATAATAAATAAAATACCTGACTTGTGTGAAATGTCATTTATTTTCTTAAAACTGTGAGAGTTGTAAGGTAGGAAAATCTTTATAAAATATAGGCTACACAGCATTTTATCTTATCTTAAAGTAAGTAAAGCACTACAAACATTCAACATTTATCTTAAATTACTTTAAAGCAACATGCCACAGTTGGTGAAAATCCGGGGTTAGAGTAAATGACAGCAGAATGTCATCAGGGCTAACTTAGTTATGCTTGTGTTGTCTGTTTGCTCTCTGAACCACCAGAGTATACTTTTTATTAATAAGCTTTCTTACCATAATGAGTTCTTAGCCTGGCCAACAGTTGCTTCCTCAACCTGCTGCTTCTCCTGATCATTGACAGCACATATAGAGCCTTGTCCTCAGCTTGGACAAAACCTGGGCTGGTCACCAGCCCATCAAACATCTTGATTGGGAGAGTCTAGATTTAAAGTTAGGCACAAGTTGTGAAGTCAGTGAGGTGTCCACATACTTAGCCACGTAGTGTATACAAAATACATTTGAAATGAAAGCAATGGTTTACATACATACATACATGTGTGTAGTTTACCAAATTTATTATGAGCCTAAATTATGTATTGTTATTTTTTAACTATATTAAAAATACCAACCCCTGGTTCAAATTTCTAAACATTAAACATTGTACAAAACAAAATGATTATGTGTTGGATGACAAAACCCTAGCTGAATTGTTATTGATTTAATGTAAGTGTAATTGTGATGTTTCTGCTAATTCTAAGGGAACATGAAAGTACAAAAGTAAAAACTCTTACCTGAGGTGTCTCTGGACTCAAAATCCACCCCATCCCTGTAAAACTCCCAAGCTGGGTGACAGGTCTTTTGATGCCAGCTGAAATAATGGTATACAAATGGTTATAATGATAAAATGAGTAATGTATTTATCTCAATTTAATAGCCTTTTATTATAATCATTTATTTATAGCACACAATCTAAGCTTTTAAAAAAAGGAAGAAAAATAAATCTCAGTGTACATCTCAGCCTCACTGTCTTGCAACTATATTTCAATATGGTGATATGATCATGATTTTTCAGCTGCAATACAACTCACCGCGAGTGTATGTTAACTTAAATACGATTAATCTCATTAGCAATAGCTTTAAACCACATTACGTAGTTAAGAAAATAATTCAAACCACGCAACATCAACAAACTCATTACAAACCTGTTGTGTGTTGTGGATGGTGTCATCTCAGACACTCTCTCGGTTGCAATGTCGTCCCCCTTCGGAGCGTCGGCCTTCTTCCACACACATCCCACCTCGGTGCGGGACACATTTTTCTCAACCCAAATCAACAAAGCCGCCATATGATGGCACTTGTCTCTGCCGATTGGGCACTCGCATGTGCTGTACCTGACTGCCTGGCCCTCAACGTGCACCTGTATTGAAAACAATTTAACCCTCACCCTAACACTTCTAAAACACATTGCTGTCAGCGCTATTACCATAACAATACTTCTGTAGCTAGCCCGGGGCTATCAGATCCCTAAACCCTCTAAAACCTGGCTGTCACATATTTACTTTTTAATCCTCGTTTAGTTACATCCACAGTTATAGCAGTCCTGTACATTTTTTTTCTTTTGAAATACCTCATCCAGAACATGGAATATCACCTTACGTCAACGAGCTAGCTAGCTAGCTTACAGCTAACTCACCTCAACCTCGTAAACCTTCTTTTTCATTGATGCCTGGACTCTACCCTTAATTATGCCACCTGAATGATGCGCTACACTAGCCACTCTGTTGGAGTTAAAGGAGTTTAAACCCTTTTTGACCACCAAGGGTACCTCACTAAAGAAGGATGTGATCGTAAATACATTTACAGGTTCGGCCATTGTTATTGATCTGGACGAGCTGAGCGCTTGGACCCGGAAGAGGCTAAACGTCACGCGTGACATCAGACTTAACAACCGGATAAGCTTCTCCTATTGTTGTTTCAGGAAAACCGTGGCCTGTAGTAAGTAGCAGTGAGTGATTGGGAAGTACTACAGCAATCAGAATGAGAAAATGCCCTTTTTTTATTTTGGTGAATAAAAATTGTTTGCCAATCTACCAAAACGGTAATTTTTTGACGGTCCCTTACACAGAACCTAGCAACAGAACAGATGATGAAGTGCTATGAAGCTTTATGTCGGATACCAATCTCTAGCGATAGTAATTGTAGTTATTTTTTCTTGATACTCTGTAATAATGTCAACTTTCTTTGACCCTGGTCACGTCATTGACCTGAATTTGTTATGATTGTGGGTTTCTGTTATGTTCTGTTTCCTGTTTTGTTGTGAAATCTGGTTTTCGGTCTTGTCTTGTCTGTTTAACTTCCTGTTTTCCCTCCCTTATGATTGTCCTGATTTGTTTCACCTGTTGTGTCACCTGTCCCTCGTTAGTCCTTGTTACCTGGTGTATTTAGTCTCTGTGTTGTCTCTGTCTGGTGTGGGATCATTGAGTGTTGCTGTATGTGAAGTTGGTTTCTGTCTTTGTGGTTAGTCTTGCCAACCTCTGGACACTCTTTATTGTAAGTTTGTGTCAATAAATTCCATTTTTCTGCCCATGTTAACTGGTGATATCACAATTTAACATGGGCAAATGCAAGCCTGGAAACCGTAAAGTAGTTTCATTTTTGCCTCACATACCAAAACCTACAACAAACATGTATGACCCCACTTCACACTTTATTCTGTTTTGGGGGTAAAAATTAAACGCGTCAGTCATGCACAAACATGATCATTTATCATTGTTATTAACGTATAGGCCTATCTCAGCACAAACAGTCTCTTTCAACCTTTGCCACAAGTCAACTGATCATAGTTGTGTTTAATTTCATTAGACTCATATTAGGGTATGTCTGTGTCGACCCAGAATCACGCTTTTTGTCTTATGGTAGCCTATACGCTATAGTTATGACCATCAGTCATTGAATGTTTTGTAGCAAAGTGCTGATCCTCGTTTTCTCTCAGGCGACTTAGTGTTATCTAAGTCTCGGTTAAGTTATGAAGTGAGTTGCAGCAAAAGTCTAGTGATTTGAAGTGAAGAACATATGAAGCTTATTTACTCCGAGTTTGACTTTTATTTATCCCACACATAGTTTGTTGGCCTACTTTGACGACACAAAATGGTCATTATTGTATATGATTACAAAGCTTCGATGTACTGAGAGAGTTTGATAACATTCAGATATGTTGCTGTTTCATACAAACCTACTTTACTGTTTCCAGGTTTGCATTTGTCCATTTTAAATTGTGATATCACCAGTTGACATGGGCTATATTTCTCTCATATGTTAACCTGTGTTAACTCAGAGTAAAAGTCCAATATGTAGATAGAAATAACAAAATCATTTCAGTGGTGTGTAGTGGTATAGACAACATAGAAGCTAGTCTGTGAACTTTTTTTGGCCATGACCTCCAAGGTTCAAATCCCAGCTAGATCTCTAGTGCGTTGTTTCGTTTAATTACATTTTTTTCTATTCATACAGTATGTGTGGTATTTGTGTGGATAATACTTAACGGACATGTATTACACATAAACTGGTGATGTTTTCAGTTATATCCATTATTTTGTCTCACTTGCAATCACTTTGTGAAAATGTGAACCTCTGCCACTCGAGGGGCGGAGGCAGAGCAGAAGGCAGAGCAGGGCCTTGTTGAATATTCACCGATTTCATGCAAATATCACCAGTTAACAGGATCACCAGCTAAACTGGCACACCGGCATGGAGTTAGTTTAGACGATGAGCGGAGTAGTTGGAGAGCCTCGCTAGTTTCAATGAGTTTCTGTTGATAAACGCTACAATGACTTCACCAGAACTGCTGATGGACTTGTCGCAACTGTCTTTAATTTTCATTGCGCTAACGTTATGGAAATTACATTTACGATAGTAATACGGAGACTTTGCTGCTGAAGTAGGAACTTTCTGACGTTACTTAATACATGGATTATTAAGTTTTAATTTGCTTTACTGAAAGGAAAATCGTGTAAAGGCATGAGGTAAGCTGACAACAATAGATGTTAATATATGATGACTGACAGCAGGATTCAACATGGCTAATGTTTGGGGAGCTAACGTCAGCTGGTGAAAATGTAACGTTAAGTGCGGCTGGTCTGTTAGGGCTCCGTGTTGCTGGATGTGGCTAATGATGATTTGTGTAACGTAACTTTACTCTATGTGTAACGTTACATTTTAGCGTACCGTTAGCTTGCTGGATTTGTCTTGAGATATTATAAAATGAGATTTAGGAGTAAAGAAGAGTACTTACGTTAATTTAACTGAAAACTTAACACAGATTGAGTTTAATCAGCCGCTATAGCAGTCAATGTATGTATGTCAATATTAACGACGTGTTAAAAAAACAGTTGTAACGTTAACGTTGCTAAATGCAGCCCGGTCTCACGGCAGTTTGTGTAAATGTGACGTTATTGTAATCTATTGATACGTGTTCACGGAGACGTTTTTGTTGGTTTTTACGTGGCGGACAACACGAAAATGTGAAGTAATGTATTTCAATGGGAAGCATATTTTGTGGCCACAGCACGAAAATGGTAGGGAGTGATATAAGAAGCCGAAAATCCGCGTAGGGAGGTTGGTCGGGGTGGTGGACGGGTCAAACAACACGGGACTTTCACCCGGGCGAGCGGGGATCGCGTCCCTGCGTCTAGCGTTTTGTCCCGCGTGTTACTGAGGCGCGTCTCCCAGCGTTTACGGCACCCTTTCCCCGTAAGCTTTTTCCTAAACCCAACCTCCGCCATCCCGTTATTGTAGCGCGTCCCCAGCGGGCCGCCTCGCGGCTTATGGAGCGACCTTTTCGGCCGCCTCTCGGCGCCTTTCCCCGAAAAAATAACGTGACATTTACACGTAAAAAATAACGTGACATTTACACGTAAAAAATAAAAAAATAACGTGACATTTACACGTAAAAAGTAACGTGACATTTACACGTAAAAAATAACGTGACATTTACACGTAAAAAGTAACGTGACATTTACACGTAAAAAACAAGAAAAACGTCTCCGTGAACACGTATCAATAGATTAAGAATAACGTTGATATTTACACGAAATGCCGTGAGACCGGGTTGCTAAATGTCTTATTTGAGGTCAAAAATCAATCAACTAAAACGATGTTTGCTGTTCATAAATGTTGTTAAGAGCTAGCTAGCATTCACCACTAACTGACATCTCAGCCGGTCCATTAACAGTTACTAGGTAACATAACCAGAGGTGGGTAGTAACGAGTTACATTTACTTTTAGTAGTTTTAAATCACTATACTGTTTACATTTACTTGAGTAGATTTGTGAAGAAGAAACTGTACTCTTACTCCGCTACATTAGGCTACAATGAGCTCCTTACTTTTCTTTTTACCTCTTTGGTATTCTACGCCTCATTGTTTTTATTTGTTTTATTGTTTTAACTTTTATGAGCGCACCCCTCTTTCTCTCTCTCTCTTTCTCTCTCTCTCTTTCTCTCTCTCTCTCTGTCTCTCTCTCTCTCTCTCTCTCTCTCTCTCTCTCTCTCTCTCGGTCTCTGTCTCTCTCTTTCTCTCTCTCTCTCTCTCTCTCTCTCTCTGTCTCTCTCTCTCTCTCTCTCTCTCTCTCTCTCTCTCTCTCTCTCTCTCTCTCGGTCTCTGTCTCTCTCTTTCTCTCTCTCTCTCTCTCTCTCTCTCTCTCTCTCTCTCTCTCTCTCTCTCTTTCTCTCTCTCTCTCTCTCTCTCTCTCTCTCTCTCTCTCTCTCTCTCTCTCTCTCTCTCTCTCATAATGAAAGCATGGTTACCTTTCAGTAAAAGTACCAAACAGCAGCTCCATTACGTTGTTCTAGTTCTGCCTGCAGAGCCTGCTAAAAAAAAACTAGGTTTGGAAATTTGTGTTACTTGTGCTTATTTATTTTTATGTATTATTATTATTTTATTGATTTTGTTTTTTAAGTACTTGAATTTACCTGGATTATTGTAATTGAAGATATTTTGTAATTAGTTAATTTTAATTTATTTGATATATTGGATATTGAACTATAATTTGCCTAAAGATGATTATTTAGTATTTTTGTCCATCTGATTGAATGCTTGTGTTAAAAAATAAATCAGACGTTACTCAACAGTTACTCAGTACTTGAGTAGTTTTTTCACCAAGTACTTTTTTACTCTTACTCAAGTAATTATTTGGATGACTACTTGTTACTTTTACTTGAGTCTTATTATTCTGAAGTAACAGTACTTTTACTTGAGTACAATTTTTGGCTACTCTACCCACCTCTGAACATTATTTTATTATTATACTTGCTGCCATAGGTGAAAATAGTAAACAGTACCCTAGTAAGATGGTGGACATCTGGTTATCCCATTAGTTATGACATCATGTCATATCTATTGTTCTCTATCTATATCTATCTAACCCTGAGGGAACATTCCCTAAACATTGGTTTTTGGTTTGGTTCGAACTAACCTTTAAGGAACCATAAACTAACGTTCCCCAACGTTCCCTAAACGTTCTGTGTTAGTGGGGGTAAGTCAACCCTACAGTTTTCAACTTGGGAGCAAAACGTGCTCTTTGGGGAAAAAAAAAAGTGACCATAAGTTCATGCTAATTATACAATTGGACTTTGGGGTCAAGTGTTGTGGTATCCGGCCCAGGTCCCGGATGTAGAAGCCCCCTTACTGGACTACTGAATATAATCATATTCCATTATATTTTGTATTTTAAATTGTTACCTGCCACCAGAATTTTGTGATTTCCTTGCCATAAATGTAGACGTTTTTACCATAAACTGGTGCCCAAAAATGTATCAGAATGCAGGAATTGAAGTCTTTTACACTCCAAATGTCCTTGGGGAGACCAGCTGCGTCTGTGACTGTTAGAGAACAGAAGATTTCACCTGTCTTTATGTCGGACTACAGTCAGCAAGCCCAAGCACGACTAGCTGATTATATGAAATAGGCCAAAGGATGTATGAATATGTTAATTATATATATAATATAGGATATATTCATAAAAACGGCGCACGATGTCGACGTTATTCTCCGCTTCTTCTTCCTCGTTTCACAACCTTCGTCGAGCTGCAGCAGTTATAACCCACGGAGACGGAAGGAGGGCGCTTCCTACCACATTAAAACACGGTATTTTCTCCTTTTTATTGTAAATATGAAGGTCTGTGAAGTGCTGCTGTCTCTGTCTTCTTCCACACAGATTTCTGCTGCTAACAGAGTCTCTTCTGTCCTCACTAAGCTGGTTTTGGGACGAGCTTTTGTCAATGTGACTTTTATTTTGAAGGTTGGGATCGGAAGGAGATGAACACCTTTCTGTTTGGACATACCTGAATCTGCGGAGATGGCGGAATCTAAAGCTTACTGTGAGTTAATACTTTATGTCTGAATAAACTTTCTTTGCTCGGTCTTAATAATGTAATCACGACTTTATACGATATCAAATTAAACTGCATTAATATCAATATAGACCTATCAAATAGTTTGTGTCTGAATCAATTCGGAAGTTGAGTTTTCTCTGCTCGGTTTTAATAATTTAACCTCGACTTCTTATGATCAAAATAAACTTTAAACAGACTTGGTGGACATCTGTGCAGTAATATGAGCTGACAGCAGTTGTACAAGTGTTTAAATTAAAGATAATCATCCGTTATGTTCATGTCGGTGTTACTTTCACTTTCATCAGGGCTCGCTGATGAACTAACATGGCTGTTGTTAAAATGTCCTTCAGTCAGAATATAATAGTCAGGGTGATTATGGCTTGATCAATATCTTTCTGATCACACTGCACATATATAGCTTTGCAGTCGTCGATACACAGGAAGTTGTGGCTTTTATAAAGAATCTAATAATAATAATAATAAGTAGGCTACAACAGAATATAATGAGGGGGGAGGAGAACTCTGATTTTAGGAAGGTGTTTACATGGCGTTAGAGAAACTTAAGCCCAATATAATAGTGTTTTAAAGTGCGTGTAGGCCTAAACCCGGGCCACCAGGCCTGTGAAAACCAGCCCTAAACAAGCGACTTTTTCTACGGAGCCCCCCTGGGTTCTGGGAAGAGAAAAATAAATAAACTGTGTGCACGGTTTTACAATCCGTGGGGACGGATTTTAAACTGTGGGTAGGCCTACAGATTGTCATTTTACTTCCATGTGGACAGATTGGTAAACTGTGCGCAGTGGTAGTTTATTTATTTATGTCCCCCCTGAGCTTCAGGACAATGATCACAAGAGTTAGTAAATCACCTTTTAACATTATTTAACATTAGAAAACTGATGGGTTATCAAATATAGACTGATGTACCAAGTACATTATATACACAGTAAACCTATGATAATTAAAATTTGCACACACAAATAAATATGGTCCGTGTACTTTTTCGTTCATTCAATTTTCATTTCATAAACAGGTATTGAAAAACAAAAAACGATGGTTATTTGATTTTCGTTTTAAAATTGAAATTGAAATACGAGGCATTTTTTCCTTTTCATGGTTAAAATGGGATGGGAGAAATTTAAAATATGCTGTGATTTTCATTTTCTATTTCATATAACAAAAATAAAATCACTCGGAAATAGAAATGAAAAAAACCTTGTTTTTTATATTCAGAGACCGGATGTTGTCATTACCAAGGCAACAGCGCCAGCCTAGCCTACCAGTGTTGCTTTCAGCCCAAGCTAAAACTACTTTGGAAACCTGTACTCTTGATAATGCTTGGGGGGGAATTTTATATCATAATGTCACATTTATTTATTACCCTCTCTCCCTGCCTCCCTCTGCCTCTCTGTCTCTACCCACCGCAGACAACTTCGCTTTCCTCTGGGTTTGCCATTTGATGGAAACATTTGGGATAGTGTAATTACACAACTCAAATATACAGTATATAATATAGGTATCATCGTTTTTAGACATTTTAATGCAGAAAAGTTACATTTTGTACCTTTAAGCCCAATATAATAGTGTTTTAAAGTGCGTGTAAACCCAGTGAGGAGTCAGCTGATCTGATCTGTGGAACCACTTTAGCTTCAGCTTCAAATCTGTGTTTCTGAATCATAAATACATGTTTCCTCTCTCTCTTTCTGAACAGGTCCACGAAAAGGCAGTAAGGACGAACCTCCAGGTCTGAAACTTTCTTCATTTCAACCGAGTTTAGTTCTTTAAACACAAACATCACAACCTCCTGGTTTGAATGTGTGTCTACTGATATGTGTGATTACATTTTATGACCATTTGATTTGAGTCGGTGTAACATTTCCCGCAGAAAATGTGTTAGTTAAGGTGAGGGGGGTAATCATCTTACCTCGATACGACAGGCTTGTTATAAAATGGTGCTGCAGCTCCTTTAAGAGAACTCTGTGTTTGTCTCATTATCACATATTTAAAGATTGTAAAAACGTTTTTATTATTAATGTTTTAATGCGTTGTGCAGAGAAGTGAGACTGGCCTTGGTTTGGAATGAAAGGGAGGAAACAGGACAGAGTACCACGGTGGAGATCTGAAGACATAGTTAATATAAGGCGGCAGGCGTGTTGCTTAGGGGGCGCCAGTGCTGCAGGAAACCCTGATTAGACGAATCATCTCGTGTGCTTAAAGGCTGATTTATAGTAGAGCGTAGGTACGAGTGTCTGCCTCCTTCTAGAGTATCTCTTTAAAGTAGGGGTGGTTCGGTTCGTGTCACGGTTTTCGGTTCTGTATGGTTCTTGTTATTTTTTTTTCTTTTAATCTTTAACACTCCAGAAATATACTTCAGCATATGATATATAGCTTAATTATCCACAATGTAGGATACAGTATTAAATAATGATATAGTTATATCATTTAATCATGCACATACTGAATTTGACTTGACTTTAAGCCCATTATTGGGACCATCTCTGAGGAAAGCTAGCTGAGATTTGGATACAGCAAGAGGGAAGACTGATGATTTCAGCATGATTTTCATTTATTTGGTAAAAAAAGGAGAACGTGTATTGCCATCTACAGGAACTTATCTGCCTTTTTAGCACATGAAGATTGAAATATTATAGAATATCAATTGAAATAACTTGCATTTATCAAACTACTAAGTTCAAGGTGTAGCTCTTATAAAAATGGTATCCTTTAAAAGAAAAAGAGAAAAAAAGGAACTTTTAAAGCTCCGTCTTTTGAATAAGTCAAAATATGTTAAACACAATTGCCTCTACTGAGGCTATAACAATAGCAAAAACCATGAACATAAAGTGAAGCATAAGTTCAACCAGCACAACACAAAAACAGTATCAGTAATGCTTCTATTCCCTGAGGGTGAGGATACATTTTTTCACTTGAAATTAAAGTGCAGTATTTATGGCTGGAGTTAGAGTGCCACTGTAATATTTTAAATATTAAAAACAAAAATGTTGGCTATCAATATAAGATGTTGCATAAAAATTAACACACTGCACTGTTTAAAAACAACACTCCTCTGTTCACTTAATTTTCATAATCTTCTGCAAGAATATCAGTTTTTCCACATTTTCTGCCAACTTGCAGTGACTGTGTCCCCTGCCGTGGAGAAAACGTACCCTCGCTGTCCCAGGTACGTGAGATGGACCTGGGACAGCGGGGGTGCGTTGTGCCAACTTAGCAATGTGAGGATACTTACGCTCATTGCTCTTCCACCATGCGAGTGAGTCTTCATCCACAGAGATGCAGCCTGTGGCTTTGTATGAGGTGACCGATTCCTGAATGATGTCTGACAAAAGCTTTGTGCTTCTTTCCTCTGGCTCAGTTGTAAAAAAAATCTGCAAATACCATTGCAGTGGCAGATTTCTCCTGGGGAGGAGAGGTCTCTGATGGCCCTGGCTCTGCTCCTGAGAATGAACCGGCCGCTTGGGCTTCACTGCCTTGACCCTGATGAGTATATGACAAAATAGCCATTTTGGAAATGTTAATAACAACAAATATAGCTCTCATGGCAGCAAACAATTATTCTGTATTCGGCAGTGGGGAATAGAAAAATACTACAAAGGCACAAATAGATGAAATATGCTTGGCTTAGTCTAAAACAGTAATTATCATTAGGATAATTGATGATAAATTCAATTTACTTTAGATACAAAATAAAACTACAATACCTGCTTTTCAATGTCCACAATGTCCGTGGTGAGATCATGGTAGATTTTCTGGACACAGGCCTCTTCTAGGTAAGGCAGGGACTTGAACCTTGGATCCAGTGCTGTGGCTCTGTGCAGATAATCCTGAACACTAGGGGCATTGGATCTGCCTTTAAGGTCTTTGGTGATGGCTGCCTTAGCTTCTTCGATGGTGTTACTGTCCTCTGCACTTGATGTCATGGATTTCAGTATCATCTTCTGCAGTGGGATAGTCATTGAAACTGAGGGGGAAGTTTCTGTGCTCATGAGGGTGGTTACATTCTTCAGAGGTCTGAGAATATTAATGAGGCCCTCTGCCAGTTTTGTCTCACTGTCCTTGTCCTTGACTTTCTTCTTCATATCCTTGTCCATCAGGGCAGAATAGATGGCAGCCTGTTGCTCCACATAACGTTCTAACATATCATATGGAGATCCAACCACTTGTTACGTCGTGTATTAATTTGTGAACAGGCAATTCCAGCATTTCCTGCTTGGTTTCCAGGACGTGGGCAGCTGTTGTGCTTCGGTGAAAGAAGCTACCCACCTTCCTAACCTTCCCCAGGAGTCGGGATACTTGGTTTAGTGAGATTGCACTCTTGGCCGCAATGTTAACTGTGTGCGCGAAGCACCCGATCTGTGGCCCAAGTCCAGCTGCTAAATCGAAAGCATTCACTACTTTTTTAGCATTATCTGTAGTAACAGGAATTGTGCTGTGGGCCCTCTCCAGTTTCCATTCCTCCACCGCGTCTGTCAGCATTTCAGAGAGATGCTCACTGTCATGACTTTCATAAATGGGGCGTGTTTGCAAAACACAGCTTCTCATTCCCACTCCGAAGTAATGCAGTGAGCAGTCACCGTGAGGAAGCTTTCAGTGGCCCTGGAGGTCCATCCATCTGTAGCGAGAGCTACGTGGGATGTCAGACAATTCTTTGTCAATTTCTCCTCGTGTCTCGTCAAACAGTTTTGGAATTACTGTGGTACTGAAGTGTCGGCAGGAGGGAATATTATACCGTGGCTCGAGTACTTTCATCAGCTGACGAAATCTTTCATCCTCAATCACGCTGTACGGTTGCATATCTTTTGCCATAAGCAGCCCCAATGCTTTAGTTATGGCTATTGCCCTGTCCGACTTCTCACTGGGAGGCTGCTTAAATGCTGCGGAGAGTAGAAGTTGTTTCCTTACCGACTCTCTCTCTCCTCCTGCTACCTGCCGACAGGTCCGACACATGTCCTCTCAGATGAACTGACATATTAGAAGTGTTTCCATTTGCATATTGAATGCATTTTGCACAATGCTTGCACACAGTCGCAGTTCTATCTATTGTTTTATTTCCGCTGTCATCATAGGTAACATTAAATCCAAAATGTTCCCACACACAAGACTTATATGACGCTGGCTCATCCTCTAACTCTGGGCAGCCTTCATTTTCTCTCCCACTCTCCATTTCTACATGTGAGGTGACCTGCAGCACTCCATAATCCACTTTTACTGTCTATGTCCAGTTTGTCCACACCTCGTCTTTCGAGCGAAAAGGAAACACTGTCTGAGGTCCCGTTCGGGCACAAGGCTACATTGCACATGCGTCGGACCGTGCGGCACACAGACGTTCCGAACCGGGACAAGCGAACCGAGCGGTTCGGGTGTTTTTCATGAACCGTACCACCTCTACTTTAAAGTGATGGTTGGGAGTAATTCACCCTAGGGTCCTTTGCACCATGACCTCGAGCCAAACACCCCCCCAGAAGCTTTTTTCAGCTGGGTCTAACATTGGGAGAGTTAGCGTAGAGTAGCGTTATCAGCTGAATAGCTTAGCGCAGGGGCTAATGGACCCACGTTTGTATCTCTTAAATGACCCCACTAATAAGGCCCAAAATGATACCAAACGTCTACACTAGTACATATAGGTTATGTACTCATAAAACGATGGATTGGAAAGTTCGTAAGTACACCAGAAGTTTATGAACACTTGCCTGCTGGCTTCTGCTCTCTGTTGTTGTTGCTGCTGTAAGACGAGTGCTTAGGGCCGTCTACAAATTACAACACCGAAAAGAAACAAAAATATGTATTAATTTAACTTTTTTTTTAAGTAAGTGCTGTAATATAACTAGCAGGAGACAAGTAATAACTGAGGTAAGTTTGGAGACATTACCTTATTTAATCATTAAATTAATAAATATTTTTGTTGCATCTCTTTCTCTCGGTGTAGTAATTTGTAGACGGTCCCTAAGCACTCGTCTAACTGCAGGTAGCAGCAGAGAGCAGAAGTGTTATTAAAGTAAACTTCTGATGTACTTTCCAATCTATCGTTTTATGAGTACATAACCTATTTGTACTAGTGTAGAAGTTTGGTATCATTTGGGGCATTATTAGTGGGGCATTATTAGTGGGGTTACTAAGGGGTCCCCCCTGAGGGGGGCAGCAAAGATCACAGGGGGGGGGGGGCTAGTCTTTATCTGGTTTGAGCTTGA
>NC_041341.1:2721485-2746485 GCF_004354835.1 Perca flavescens
CTTTGCTGAGTAACTGATTACTTTTACAATGTTGTAACTGAGTTACTAACTAAATTACTTTTTGGAGAAGTAATTTGTAACTGTAACTAATTACTTTTTTAAAGTAAGATGACCAACCCTCATTATCACTTATTTAAAGATTGTAAAAACGTTTTTATTATTAATGTTTTAATGCGTTGTGCAGAGAAGTGAGACTGGCCTTGGTTTGGAATGAAAGGGAGGAAACAGGACAGAGTACCACGGTGGAGATCTGAAGACATAGTTAATATAAGGCGGCAGGCGTGTTGCTTAGGGGGCGCCAGTGCTGTAGGAAACCCTGATTAGACGAATCATCTCGTGTGCTTAAAGGCTGATTTATAGTAGAGCGTAGGTACGAGTGTCTGCCTCCTTCTAGAGTATCTCTTTAAGAGAATAGTGTGTCCCAGAAGTGTCCCCCCACTCCGCTACAAACACATATCAGGTCTAGTTGTTACTGAACCGCGGGAGCATGCTGAATGACCTGGAGACAGATGTATTTATGATTGTGGTAATATTTGCTGTATTAGTTGTTGTTTCATGTGTCTGTGTGACTGAACTGCTGCCAGGACACTCTTAGAAAAGGTTTTTAATCTTAATAAGTATTTTCCATGTTAGATAAAATGATTGTCCTGGTGTGTTATGAAGCCTGGTGGACTCTCAGGGTCAGAGTTTCTCACTTTGTTCTGTTTTCAGACCTGTCAGACCTGAACCTGGATGATTCTGAGAAAACTGGATCAGAAAGGACCAGTGGAAACATCAGTGCAGCTGTGGATCACATGTCAGGTAACTCACACACATACTATACATACATAAATGGTTGGTTCTGATCAGGGATGCACCGATACCGATGCCAGGATCGGTATTGGTCCGATGCGTGCGCATGTATTCATCATTGTTAAAATAAACTTACTCAGATACTATCACACCCAGTGTTTTTACAAACAAGCTAAAACAAAGTGTGTGTTGATTTGTAGTCTGTTAATCTTAGTTTAACATGAGTCTTGAAATTTAAACCAAATCTTGTAAATGACCTGCTGGCGTAAACAACATCCGCTCAACTTGAGCGGTAAATCCACATGGCTAATTAATATCTATGTGAATGAGGAATTAGCATTCCACATCTGTAAAGTCATTTTCATTCAGATATCTGGAGGTCAGAGGTCAGAGGAATCCTGTGAAAATGGCACCATTGTTTCCTGGCCAAACTTTAGCCTCACTTTGTAGCATTTTTAGCCCATTTCCTGACAAGCTAACATGACATTGTTGGTACCAACGGATTCTTTCCATCTTCAGGTTTCATATGATACCAATATCCTTCTAGCTATAAGCCTCTGAAAGACAAGATGTCCTTATGATAAAGTCTGTCTTGTACCATTTGTGTCAGTGTTCCAGCTTCCCCGAGTACTTCTTGTGACCTTTATGACTCGGCTTCATCTTCTGCCTGGTTTTTGACACTTTGTGAATATACTGTTAGACATTGACAACTACATGAGATATGATTCAATCTGATAGATACAGGTAATATACATTTAATGTAAACATTAATTTTCCATTATCAATTAAAGTTAAAGCTGCAAGCAGCAATGATCGGGCCTTCGCCCCTCCCAGTACGTTGGTGGGTACTGGCAGGATGTTGCCTGTAACACTTCCTCTGTCCACTATGTAGAGCGAGAGAACACACACTAATACACTAACTGTTGTCATGCTGCTGTATGTCATGTGTAGACCACACCATGAACATTTCATGTAAATCTGATGATGATGTTTCAGGCAGATTGGACAGAGTAAGGTGAAGTCACAACAACTTGCTGTGATATGACAAAAGCCACAAAGCTTAGCCGTAGCTTCAGACAGACGTCTCTTATCAATCAATTAAAAATGTATTTTGATAGCACTTTACAGCAACCAGCAGGTATCCAAAGTGCTTAACATCAGAAACCAAGAGTAAAAACTCACATCATATAACATAGAAAAAAAAAAACAAAAAACCGTAAAATAAGAAAAGGTTACAAAGAAACAGAAAAATGAAATGGTCACACCACTGCTACATATTTAAGGCCAGACTAAACAGATAGGTTTTGAGTTTGGACCTAAAAAACTCCATCTGTAATAGTGCGAATATCAGCGGGTAACTTGTTCCAGAGTCTCGGGGCAGCAACTCCAAAAGCCTGATCACCCCCCTGTTTATACCTTGACCTCGGCACTTCTAAAACTCGCTGATTTGAAGAACCCAATGCCCGGTTGTGTTCCCACAAAGTTAAAGTTTCAGACAGATACTCCGGAGCCAGACCAAATCCAACCTTGAACTAATAAAAGCATGAATCGCCTTTTCTAGATCATGCCTGTTAAGGAAGGGTTTAACTTTAGCCAGGAGACAAAGCTGGAAAAAGCTCATTCTAACAACATTGCTGATTTGCTTATCAAATGTCAGCAATCAAAAGTAACCCCCTAGTTTTTGACAGCTGACCTAGTGTAAGATGCCAGAGCTCCCAAACTCAAAGCTGGACCATATTGCGTGCCTGAAGTACTGAAAATAATACACTCTGTTTAATCTTCATTCAAATTAAGAACGTTTTCTGAAAGCCACAACTTAATATCAGTGATACAACTAAGCAGGGAGTTTAGTGTGACATTGTCATTTGCTTTCATAGGCAAATACAGTACAGGCCAAAAGTTTGGACAAACTCATTCAATGCGTTTTCTTTATTTTCATGACTATTTACATTGTAGATTCTCACTGAAGGCATCAAAACTATGAATGAACACATATGGAATTATGTACTTAACAAAAAAGTGTGAAATAACTGAAAACATGTCTTATATTTTAGATTCTTCAAAGTAGCCACCCTTTGCTTTTTTTGATAACTCTGCAAACCCTTGGTGTTCTCTCAATGAGCTTCATGAGGTAGTCACCTGAAATGGTTTTACCTTCACAGGTGTGCTTTGTCAGGGTTCATTAGTGGAATTATTTCCTTATTAATAAAAAAAAGCAAAGGGGGGCTACTTTGAAGAATCTAAAATATAAGACATGTTTTCAGTTATTTCACACTTTTTGTTAAGTACATAACTCCATATGTGTTCATTCATAGTTTTGATGCCTTCAGTGAGAATCTACAATGTAAATAGTCATGAAAAAAAAAAGGAAACACATTGAATGAGAAGGTGGGTCCTAACTTTTGGCCTGAACTGTATATGTTCCTAAAGATGAGTATTTTATTAGAATTAAGGCCTTTACACACCAGGGAAGTTTTTTTTGTGCCTTTAATTCATCAATATATTTTTTATTGAACTGTTGTTTTTGTCATGAGTTCTTTCACTCATTTTTTTCAGATGCTGTCCTGGGTGGAAGTGAAAAAGGCTTTTGTTAATTGTTTGTAATAGTATATCTAACTTAATTAGCTAGCCAGTTTTAACCAAATAACATCCACATCCAATCCATATTAAATTAGACAGCCTCCTTGCTGCTGTAGTCAGTGTAGGCATTTCAGAATCATATCCTGGGACGGACTGACAAACTGCGTTCGGGAAAAGTCCAGAATAGCCGTCCAACCAATGGCCGTCGGCTCAAAAAAAGTCTAATAAAGCAATATTAACAGCCAACGGCAGGGGGCGCTAATACGATATGCTACGTGTAAAAGAAACCTGAGGAAGAAGAGTAGGCCTACTATTATGGCTATCACCAGACCAAGCTCAATCTCTTAAGATTGAACATTACAGGCCAAAATGAAATCGCCGGCAGATCGGGCTCGGTTTACCCAAGGGGGTAAGCTAGCCTCCACAAAGCGTAGCTCCTATGGAGCCATTTTGTTGCAATAAAGCCATCACCTCCCGTTAGTATTGACTCCCATTCATTTTGATGTCACTTTGACAGCGAATAACTTTACATCTGAAGCGTTTAAAGGGGTGATAGAATGATTATATATGGTATTTATCACTGTTCCTTAAGGTCTCCTAATGGGGTATGTAACATTGGTTGGGCTGAAAATGTCCTGGTTGATATTTTATTGGCCCTTATGCAGCCCTGTGTTTTGGCGCTATTTGTAACCAGAGCTTTTCTTCCAAATATGGTATGCTCGTGAATATTTAGATGAGCTGCGCTCTGATTGGTTGAGCCTTATCCCCGTACACACACGTAGAGACGCGCGCTGATTGGTTGAGCGAATCGCCATACACACACATTAGAGGTTGCGTGCTGATTGGTTGAGCGAATCCCCAATACACACACATTAGAAACGCGACAGAATCTCATATTCCAGACACTGCAATGTTTCATTACCAAATTCAATTCTGAGACTTTTTTATGTGAGAAATCAACTATATAAAGCTCAAATATGGGCCGTTTTACGAAAATGGATGGCTAATTGCAAATTTGGTAAGACTGTGTGTCGGAGTTCAGCTGCCTGTGTAGCTGCCTCGCCCGGCCGGCCGGCCTTCCTCCACTTATCGTGCCATTTAATGCTGTCAAACTTAAAGTGTTAATAAATGTAATAATTTCTGTTATGTTAATTTGAAACATTAAACGTGTTACAAATCAATCGCGGGTTGACAGCGATTTCACTTCGTTGTATATAAGAGGGAAGGGGACTAAATAATTCACCAAATTTTACCAAAGGTTTAACCAAAAAAATCTGTCTTCCATCAGAGTGCAGTTTTTCCTTGTCTTTCATATTTGTATTTACTATTGTGCTACTGGCAAATACCTGGTGGTTGTTTGTGAAAGCTTCACAGATAACATTGATAGGGCCTAGTCATTTTAATCATTTCACAGCCTTAATATGAATTAAAAGTGTAATATGACATTGACAAAATATTAAATAGGTTATCCAATGCTTATTCTTTACACAAAGCAACACATACTATATTATATCATCAATAATAGCTAATAACATATCTTTAAAATTATTTGTTTATTCAGGTTGAAGATAGTTGCATCATAAAAGATGACAGGGTAGTACCTACCACTCTCAGTAGTTTTGGTATAGGCCTACAGAATATCTAATCCCCGTGTTCAAGTACAGCAAGTAGCCTACTTTATCTCTGAAAGTGTTGTCAGTAATACTGATATAATGTACTGTTTTATAATTACAAGTTTGTGTAATTTGGGGTTTCTGTAGCCAGTGCCATTTCATTATTTATATTTTATTTTCAATGCAGATGTAATGGCATTGTACATTTTTTGTTTTTATCTGAAGGCTGAGGCTTCATTAATAAACACAACCCCAGTTATCATCATTGGTTTTGAGAGGTTACTTGCTGTGAACACCTTGTCTGATAGGCTACAGTATTGTGGTATATTATCAGGACATCCTGGCTAGTGTCTGTCGTGCACGGCTAGGGGCGAATGGCCGGATGAAGGGCCTATTTTGGGAGAAAGTCCAGAGTTGTTTTTTAGCCCCAGTCCATCCCTGATCATATCTGGGATAACCAGATACAGATTCATATCGGTGAATCTTTACATGTTTACTAAATACTTTTTCTTTTCAGGAACGCCAACCTCACTGCCTTCTCCCAGTAAGATATTAAGTTTATTTCTGAACACTTTTAGTAAAACCATTTTTGATTTATCCATTGAAATAGTTGCTCATTTCCTAAATAATTACACAATTTCCACTTCAGCTTTGAAGGATCCATGGAGGAAAATACCCTTGGGGTGAGTTAACTTTATTACCATTTATTTTTTATGTGTGCTGTCACTGCTGTTACTTTTAGGGGTCGAAGCCCGAGGGGGCATGTGAACCGTGTGTTGCAAGGCAATAACTCCCACACCGTACTTCCGACAGTCAAAAACCTACATCTACGCGTTCACTGGATCCAATTGAATCACGTGATATAGGCCACGCCCATTTCCGCCTAGACTTTTATCCGTGAAAAATCACAATTTATCAAAAACCTTTTTCGAACTCCTCCTAGACAGTGCGACCGATCTGCACGAAACTTGGACCATAGCATCTCCAGTCTGACCTGACAAAAAGTAGTTAAAAGAATTTTAATAGGATAAAAATTGCGCATATAACGCACAAACTAATTTGTGTAGCTAACTATGAAAACACCAACTTTGCCATATCTCAGCCAAAATAAATGCTATCAAGGCCAAACTTTAGATTACTCTTTGCCATGACCCTCTTGACGTCCAACGTGCGTTTTACTAAAGTTGGTCACTAGGGGGCGCTACAAGTACAAAAAGTTTATATCTCATGAACGGCTCATCCGATTTATACGAAATTTGATGGGTACAATCTAGGGCCAAACAGCTTTAAATTTACAGGGTAGATGAACAATGGGTCCTGGACCACACCTACCAAAAATCACACATGTGGACCACTAGGTGGCGCTATAATGTTTTTTTGTCATAAACTCCCACAATACACATCACACATTAGAAATTCTTACATCCACGTGTTCCTTGAATCAAGCTGAATTACCTGATATAGGCCCCGCCCATTTCTGCAAAAAGAAAATTCTCGCAATATCGCGCAATGTGCAAAACCAACTTTTTCAAACTTGTCCTAGGCCGTGTGACCGATCTGCACGAAACCTGGTAGTTAGCATCTCTAGATGGACCTGACAAAAAGTTATTGAAGGAATTTTGCTTCGTTAAAGTATGCCAATTTGTTGACCAAACAAATTTTCCTAGCTAGCTACCACACACATATCATATCATATCTCGGCCAAATTAAATGTTATCAGCAAATAACTTTATATGATTTTTCAACATCCCACTATGATGCTCTGTACCAATTTTAGCTAAGATCGGCCTTTAGGTGGCGCTATAAGCAACGTTTATTTGTTTTAACTATAAAATGTTCATCACAACCTCTGCGATCTCGCTCAGCTGATGTTGGTGAATAAAGACGGTCAATGTAAGTGTCTGTGCTGAATACTGTTTCAGCTGCAGCAGGTAGACTTTTGAAGGTGTGCTCTGATATAGTTTTCATTGTCTATGGTACATCATGCATGTAGAATGAGGAGTTTCCATCTTGAATGAGAGCACATTGGCTTGGAGAAGGAAGTTGTGCATTCTCAGCATCTTTGATCATGTGATTAATTCCTTTTCCTTTGTTGTTTTTTGCGAAAATGCCATTGATTGTTGAGACGAAGTATGGCGTCAGAGTCAAGGGATATGTCATTAGGTCAGAGATGCTAATTTGTGACTTAAGTTCTTGTGATTTGATGAAGATCTGAAAGATAAACCCACTTGTGGCCTTGTTCTGGATCCCTTTTTGGTTTGATGCCACAAGCTTCCTTTTAGTTTGGTACACAACATTGTCTTGAATCTGTTCCTCTTGATGGGTTCAAAGAAAAGGACCTTTTTTGTTTGAAATTGATCACGGATGAACTTCTCTTTTTGAATTTTTTTTTTTTTTAGGGCATTCAGCACATAGCGCACCTCTTCTGGCATAGCAGCTCCTGAATTCAAACTTGTCAAGGACTGACAAGTCTCAAGCTGAAATGGGTTGATAAAACTCTGAAAAGCTTGTACTATTTGCTGCACTTGCTCCTCAGACCGAGTGATTTCACGTGGTCTGAGATCTCTTTGTTGCTTCTCTGTATGTTCGCCTCGGCCACTTGTCATTTCCCCCATGGCTTCTACAAACTCTCCTTTAGCATGGGCAGTCAGGATATGACGTTGGCTCGCTTCATAATTACTGGTTATTCCACAGGTCCCAGACCCTGAGTTTGACTTAAATCAATCTAGAATTAGAGTGGGTGCCTTAAATGTATATATATACTACTATATTAAAAAATATATATACACCAATCTCCCAATAGAATCAAAATGTTTCCATAACCAGAAAAATAGATTAACTTACCTTCAAATTGCTTTGCTGAATAACTTCAGGATGACATGAAGGGTTAGGGTGTTGGTTGGTTAGTGCATTGATGTAGTCTACTCACTTAAAAATGTGCAATGATACGCAACAACATATTTTTTGTGACAGAACTTTCACTTCAGATATTTGTATTCACAAAAAACATCCTGAGGAGTGGACCTGGCTCCCGGCCTAACACTTCTCAATATTTACTGATGTTTACCTCCTACCGTTACGTTTTGGTTTTCGCTTTTGCGCTCTCCCCTGGTGTTCTAGAATAAACAAACTTCTTAACCCACCTGACAAAGTCTCTACAACCTTCACAGTGGACAAATGTAACTCTTTTCTCCCACTTTTTCAATCCAAAATCAACACCATTCATATACGCTGATACCATGGAATTAAACATTGCAGTTGGTGCTAAGTGGAGAGTCTGTCATAGTGTGATTGGGTATGTCTGTGGCATTGATTCTTAATTTCCCACGAAGTTGATCGCGGTCACGTGTCAGTTAAACTTCTCATCTCCAATCCTATCTGTGTTTGTGAGAAGTGGCTCTGTCCTGAGTTGAAAGCCTACTTTACGGCTTTATTATCGACTTAATAGCCGCGTGTGCTCGTGTCGGCCGCTGTCCATTTCCTAAGGTTCTGAAATTCAAACAACTTTTGACTGCTTTACGTTTTTTTAAACGACGTGCGCCTGTGAGCACCCACGGAGGAAAACATCAATCGGCGCCTACGACACCATTTACAACAACCTGACCACCTCCCCTGCTCTTTCAACCACCACACCTGCCTCCCCCCCTCCACCCTCTCAGTCACTCTCTCATTTCTCTCTGCTGCCCCCTGTGGTCAGGGGGGTTAAGAAGTTTGTTTATAGTAGAGAATTGTTAAAAGCAGTCTGTGCATGCATGGAGATGAACTGTTAACCACTACATTTGCAACGGCAGAGTACCGCAGACCTCATGCATCAAACCTCTCGATATTCACCAACGTTTCCCCCCCCACACGTAATTCTTCGGGTCCCGCATTAGCGCAGCTTCGCGGGTCATCGGGGGCGACTGGCGCGGCTCCCCGGGGCGTCGCGGACGACTGGCATCGGAGGCTTGGGCCCCGTCATAACTGCTTGCAGTTCTAGTTTTTATTATTCTTCTCCGCCTAAAACTCCGACTGCCGCCTAAACCGTACATAGTGGGGGGTTGCCATTTTCACGACTGGTCCAAAACCCAGAAAGGACCTCAGGCGCAAAAATCTACCCATTTCCACCACTAGGTGGCGCTATAGCAGAAAAAATGTGTTTGGCCCCATAACTCCCACACCATACTTCCGACAGTCAAAAACCATACATCTACGCGTTCCCTGGATCCACCTGAATCACGTGATATAGGCCATGCCCATTTCCGCCTAGACTTTTATGCGTGAAAAGTCGCGCAACTTGGTAGGTAGCATCTGCATACGGACCTGACCTGAAGTTATCAAAAGAATTTTGCTACATTACACCGTTCGCAATTTACAAGCAAACTAATTTTCATAGCTAGCCACAAAACACAAACGTTAGCATATCTCGGCCAAATTAATAGGTATCGGAGCAAAACTTGGTATTGTTGTTCGACATCCCACTCCAAGCCTCCCTACCAAATTTGGTGAAAATTGGCCGTTAGGGGGCGCTATAATGAACGTAGAGGCCTTTTGGCAAATAAGTCAATGCATTTAAATGGGAATACTTTGCAATGGAAATATCTCTACTGCAGTAAATGCTATCATCACAAAACTTGAGATTATTGTTGGACATACCACTCTGCGGCTCTCCACCGGATTTGGTGATGATCGCCCTTTAGGGGGCGCTGTAATTGAGGTAGAAGTGTTTTGGCCTTTTACTCAAAGAAGAGGAAATTTGCAACTGCATTTCACTACAGACTTTGGACCTCGCACTTGGTCCAATTTCCTGACTTTTGTCTCGCCGCCATCGTGCTTTGGGTTCTGCTTTCGCGGTCTCCGCTTCCGTGGCTCTTAGCATCGTCAGGGGCGACTGGCGCCAGGGGGGACTGGCGCCGGGGAGGCTTGGACCCGGTTCATAACTGCTTGCAGTTCTAGTTATTTTTTTTTCATTAGTTTCATTTATTATATTGTCTATTTCCATCTGAAATCTGATTTTTGATGTTTTTTTTCAAGAATCTCACTAATATTAATATTTTTGATCAACAATTTGTTTTCTTTTGTTAGTTTTTCTTTAGTTTATTTTTGCAAACCAATGGGTACAATGTTGTTGTTTTTTTTTAGTTTTATTGATGTTGAGATCAATAATAGTCATGTTGATAGATTTAAAATTATGATGTAATGTCTTTTAACAGAGACAAAGAGAAGGATCTCCAGTATGTGCAGGATTATGAGCCTGGAAACGATGACCTCAAACATCTCCGAATCCTTCTGTATGGACCAGTCGGAGCTGGAAAGTCCAGCTTCATCAACTCTGTCAGCAGCACCCTACAAGGCAGAATGACTATTCCTGCTTTGACCAGTGCAACTACGTCTGACAGAAGTTTCACCACAAGAGTAAGAAAACTTTAGATTTCAAAGTAATGTTTCATATTAAACCTCCAAATCAGCAGCAGCTGTTTTATCAACTTTCACTTCAACCTTTTCTTTCACTTTCTCTTAATTCAGTGATTTTGTTACTTTGAGTTATGTAACTCGCCCCTTTGAATAATCTGTAGACTTTGCACTGAAAATATATTCAGATAAGGTCAACTTTATTGAACACACACAGGGAAATGTAAAACATGTAAATATTATCAGGAACAGGAAGTACATACATATATGTAGACTACAAGTAAAAGATTTGTGGCCTCAGGCCACATTTCTCTTGGCCCATGAGGATGTACAGACACTCTACAGACAGTGTTTGGTCTTTTTCAGTGTGTTTGGCCCATGGTCTGTTCCTTGTGAATATTTACCCCCAGGTATATAAATGTGTCCCCTCTCAACACCTGGAGGCAGTTGGTCAGAAAGTCCAGTATCCAGTCACACAGAAGGCTGTTCTTATGAACCATTCCTACAGAAATATCTATGAGAACAGCACCTTAATTCATATGTATTCCACATATTTATTATTGTATGCAGCACATAGACTTTTGATGTCAGGCAGCTGCCTTCATTGTCTGTAGTAACTATGACCGGAGCACCTAGGATAAGAGAGCAAACAGCCTCATAGAGAGGAGGTCTGGGTGGATGTGTGGGTCCTAAAACACACTGTAGGGCTTTCAGGACAGGGAGAAGAGTCCCAGGAAGAGGTTAGGGAGAAAACCCAAGACTTTCAGCCATCTAGGGTGTTCATATCCTAGGAGAACTACTTAAGAGAGCCCCTGTTTTAACCCAAACCACAATCTTTTTTCTAATCTTATCTAGTCATTTTGGTGACTAAATTTACCTTTTAGATGCTAAACGTAACTATTAGGAATGCTGTAAGTTTCACCTAGACCTAACAGTGACCTGTTGTCATAATTTCATAAGATATTTGAGATCAACATAAAACATGATTAATATTGATGCCTCAAGGGATGTTTTACAAAATAAACACTGCAGGACCCAGAGTCTGTAGATGGCATCATTGTGATTAACATAAACCTTTAATCTTTTTGTGTTACAGTATGCAACTCATAAAATCAGAAAGGAAGGAAGAGGAAAGTCAAAGTCATATTATCCTTTCGTCTTCAATGATGTCATGGGTCTGGAGAAAGGGGATGGAGTTCGTCCTGATGACATCAAACTGGCCCTGAAAGGACATGTGAAGGAGGGATACAAGGTACAACTGGAACATTATTAAACTTTCAGTCTCACATTGCCAGACATATCTCACACTGCTGCAGACAGGTCACAGAATGTTGATATTGAACTTATCAGTAAAATATTCACTGACAACAAAAGTTCTGATTCATTTCATGTTATCTTGCTGGAACCTTCATTGGACCTCATGCAGCAACATTCTCATTATTTCCTGTTAGAGAAAAATAAGAAAATCAACTCCAGATGCATCAGACATTCTTAACAATGTAGATCTGCTTGTACCGTGGTGTCCTGACTGTCCCCACTTGATCATGATTACAGTAAACACTATATAAGGGCTGGTGTTGTGCTGTGTGCAGAGTCTCTGACATACGCCCAAGAATTGGAGAGATAACACCAAAAAATACTGAAGACCTTCAGCAGTAGTGAAATTGAAATACTTGCTAGAAGAAGAGTACATAATGCTCAGGGAAATACTGCGCTTTTTAGTTGGTCACTCCCATTCTGCTACTACAAGATGGCAATGCACCTGACCCCCCCTCATTTTAAGATGCTCATGAGGGTGCAAGAGCATTTACTACTTACACAATGTGGCCGCTTCAAAATAATGGCTTTGGTCTGAAACTAGCAGAGTAAGATGTGTGAAGTGTTTCCCTTCTGAAGCTGATGTGTACACATTTATGTTTATTTTGTTCTATGTGTGCTCATGCATTTTGACAACACAGTTTATTTTAACATGTCATTATTTAATTGTGTTCCAGTTCAACCCTGCATCTCCACTCTCTGCTGAGGATCCAGGCTACAACCCTTGTCCATCTCCAGAAGACAAAGTTCATGTTCTGGTTTGTGTGCTTTCTGCTAATACAGCAGAAATTACAGACTCAGTTCTGAAGAAGATGGCAGAAATCAGAGAGTTAGCCAGTGACCTGGGTAAGAATATAATATACCTGGCTTCAGAAAGTTTTGAAACTTTTTGCACTTTATTGTGTTGGTTTATTTAAAAAAAGAATTTAATAGATTAAATATCAAGAACTGTATCTCACATTTAAGGAAGTATTCATACCTGTTATTCAGTACTTTGTAGAAGCCCCTTGTACAGTAATTACAGCTTTGAGTCTTCTCAGGTAGAGCTTCAAGCTTTGCACACTTGGATTTGGACAGTTTATGCCATTCTTCCTGGTAGATCCTCTCAAACTCCTTCAGATTGGATGGGAAGCATCTGTGAACCGCCATCTTCAATATATATATATATATATATATATATAAATATACACAGTACAGGCCAAAAGTTTGGACACACCTCATTCAATGTGTTTCTTTATTTTCATGACTATTTACATTGTAGATTCTCACTGAAGGCATCAAAACTATGAATGAACACATATGGAATTATGTACTTAACAAAAAAGTGTGAAATAACTGAAAACATGTCTTATATTTTAGATTCTTCAAAGTAGCCACCCTTTGCTTTTTTTGATAACTCTGCAAACCCTTGGTGTTCTCTCAATGAGCTTTATGAGGTAGTCACCTGAAATGGTTTTACCTTCACAGGTGTGCCTTGTCAGGTGTGCTTTGTCAGGGTTAATTAGTGTCAGGGTTAATTAGTGGAATTATTTCCCTTATTAATCATCTCCAACAAGCCGAGAGTTCAGTTCATCTCCAACGAGCCGAGAGTTCAGTTCATCTCCAACAAGCCGAGAGTTCAGTTCATCTCCAACGAGCCAAGAGTTTGGTTCATCTCCAACGAGCCGAGAGTTCGGTTCATCTCCAACGAGCCGAGAGTTCAGTTCATCTCCAACGAGCCGAGAGTTCAGTTCATCTCCAACGAGCCGAGAGTTCAGTTCATCTCCAACGAGCCGAGAGTTCAGTTCATCTCCAACGAGCCGAGAGTTCGGTTCATCTCCAACGAGCCCAGAGTTCAGTTCATCTCCAATGAGCCCAGAGTTCAGTTCATCTCCAACGAGCCGAGTGTTCAGTTCATCCCCAACGAGCCGAGAGTTCGGTTCATCTCCAACGAGCCGAGAGTTCGGTTCATCTCCAACGAGCCGAGAGTTCGGTTCATCTCCAACGAGCCGAGAGTTCGGTTCATCTCCAACGAGCCGAGAGTTCGGTTCATCTCCAACGAGCCGAGAGTTCGGTTCATCTCCAACGAGAGTTCGGTTCATCTCCAACGAGCCGAGAGTTCGGTTCATCTCCAACGAGCCGAGAGTTCGAGAGTTCATCTCGAGCCGAGAGTTCGGTTCATCTCCAACGAGCCGAGAGTTCGGTTCATCTCCAACGAGCCGAGAGTTCGGTTCATCTCCAACGAGCCGAGAGTTCGGTTCATCTCCAACGAGCCCAGAGTTCAGTTAATCTCCAACGAGCCGAGAGTTCAGTTCATCTCCAACGAGCCGAGAGTCGGAAGAACGGCCGCCATGACCGTCTGGCTCTCAATATCCGGAGAAAACAAACCCATGTGACGCGTTCGTCCAATCAGCTGCCGGTTTTCATTACTTGGGCAACAATACAGAGTAGCGCCGCCTGCTGTTATGGAGACGTATTACGTTTCTCAGCCGCCACATGAAGTAAACAAACACAGCTGCGTTAATTTCGTTAATTTTTTTTAACGAGTTAAATATTAAAAACTAACGCAAAAATGAATGCGTTAATTTTGACAGCCCTAATATATATATATATATATATATACATATATAAAATGTTTTTTACAAATTAGAAACTTTGTTGTCTGACCAACAGATTGTTCCGTTTTTTAAATTTATTTTATAAGCAACAATCTCCTGAAAAAGCTAAACTACTGAGTGTGTTTCTGTCTGCAGGGATTCCCCAAATAGCAATAGTCACCCACATTGATTTAGCCTGTCCTGAAACTGAAAAGGATCTGAAGAATGTGTACAAGAGCCAGCACATTAAGCAAAAGGTGAGTTTCTGTCTTTCTGAGTCTGTACAGAAATATAACCCGATGTGATTTAAAGCTATATGTGTAGTTTCTGTCGCCCCCATGAGGAACTCTGAGTAATGCCACTAATTCTGTGGCGTGTCCACATGATGCAAGCCTTCAACAAACCACCACCCCCCCTCTAAACATTTGCTAGTAACCATGGAGACAGGGAGGATTAAAAAACATGATGGACTCTTCAGAAGAGGTCGTAATCTTCAGTCGTTTTTCTGCAGGAAAGCCACCGGTCGCCACAATCTTCTGAACATAGTCATACTGAGAAACACAGAGAGAGATGTGTGGAGCTGATCAGGGCCCGAGCACCGACGGGGGTGAAGGCACTGTTGAAACTGAAGGAATTCTTCTTCCAGCAAATTAATTACCTTTTTGAGGGGCTTAACATACGCAAAAACCCACCAAAATTCTTCATAAAGTCTGGTGAAAATTTACGTATTTTACAAAATGTAAAAAGTTGAGCCCCTGCAGTGCGTTTAACATAGACTAACGAAACGTGGTACACATATGTAGCATGTCAAGACGTTTGAAAAAACTCATTGGAGTCATACCCTAAACCCAACAGGAAGTCTTCCATTTGAATCGAAAGTTCGAAATTCCACATGTCGTACTTTAACAAACTCCTCCTAGAGATTTCATCCGATCAACTTCAAACTCGGTCTGTGCCATCTTAAAGGTGCTCTAAGCAATGTCAGGTGTTTTTTAGTGTAATGCGTGTGCAGGTTCTGTAAAGATGAATGCCCACAAACCATTTAAACGGTAAGCGAGGATTTTATTCATTTCACAATAGGTTGTCCTAGTTGGCGATACAGGTGAGAAATTGTAATCACCTCAAAACAGTGGCATAAGTCTTAACACTGTGCCCCTTTAACACAAGAAAAATGACACATTTAGAAATACAACAAATGCCATTAAACAAACAATATACCCATAACCTTCATAAACAAAGATGCGTACCGGTCTAAAATCAGCCGCTATAAACGATAGACGAGCCTCACCACATCCGCGCACCTTCACACTATACAATACAAACGTTCACAATTCATATAGCACAACAGTATAAATAGCTTATAAATAACATAACAGGATTTTCACATACCATTGATAAAACCTAAGTGCCCAAGAGGAAGAAACTGCTCCACGCTACCAGGTAATCAGTGTCCAACAAACATTACCCTCCAGCTGAGTTTGACGCTCCCTTACGCCGTCATCAGCAGCGTGCCCGGCTACCGTACGCGTAACCACACCTGTAGCGGCAGCGCCTCCCATTAGGCTACAACATGTTTTGTCACATACAGCAAACATCTCCTCACTATCTGCTAGCTGTCTGTCCCCTGAACACACTGTAAAAAACATCTCCTCACTATCTGCTAGCTGCCTGTCCCCTGAACACACTGTAAAAAACATCTCCTCTCTATCTGCTAGCTGCCTGTCCCCTGAACACACTGTAAAAACATCTCCTCACTATCTGCTAGCTGCCTGTCCCCTGAACACACTGTAAAAACATCTCCTCACTATCTGCTAGCTGCCTGTCCCCTGAACACACTGTAAAAAACATCTCCTCACTATCCGCTAGCTGTCTGTCCCCTGAACACACTGTAAAAAACATCTCCTCACTATCTGCTAGGTGTCTGTCCCCTGAACACACTGTAAAAAACACTATCTGCTAGCTGCCTGTCCCCTGAACACACTGTAAAAAACATCTCACTATCTGCTAGCTGCCTGTCCCCTGAACACACTGTAAAAAACATCTCCTCACTATCTGCTAGCTGCCTGTCCCCTGAACACACTGTAAAAAACATCTCCTCACTATCTGCTAGCTGCCTGTCCCCTGAACACACTGTAAAAACATCTCACTATCTGCTAGCTGCCTGTCCCCTGAACACACTGTAAAAAACATCTCCTCACTATCTGCTAGCTGTCTGTCCCCTGAACACACTGTAAAAAACATCTCCTCTATATCTGCTAGGTGTCTGTCCCCTGAACACACTGTAAAAAACATCTCCTCACTATCTGCTAGGTGTCTGTCCCCTGAACACACTGTAAAAAACATCTCCTCACTATCCGCTAGCTGCCTGTCCCCTGAACACACTGTAAAAACATCTCCTAACTATCTGCTAGGTGTCTGTCCCCTGAACACACTGTAAAAACATCTCCTCACTATCTGCTAGCTGCCTGTCCCCTGAACACACTGTAAAAACATCTCCTCACTATCCCCTGAACACACTAGCTGCCTGTCCCCTGAACACACTGTAAAAACATCTCCTCACTATCTGCTAGCTGTCTGTCCCCTGAACACACTGTAAAAACATCTCCTCACTATCCGCTAGCTGTCTGTCCCCTGAACACACTGTAAAAACATCTCACTACAGCTGCCTGTCCCCTGAACACACTGTAAAAAACATCTCCTCACTATCTGCTAGCTGTCTGTCCCCTGAACACACTGTAAAAACATCTCCTCACTATCCGCTAGCTGCCTGTCCCTGAACACACTGTAAAAACATCTCCTCACTATCCGCTAGCTGCCTGTCCCTGAACACACTGTAAAAAACATCTCCTCACTATCTGCTAGCTGCCTGTCCCCTGAACACACTGTAAAAAACATCTCCTCACTATCCGCTAGCTGCCTGTCCCCTGAACACACTGTAAAAACATCTCCTCACTATCTGCTAGCTGCCTGTCCCCTGAACACACTGTAAAAACATCTCCTCACTATCCGCTAGCTGCCTGTCCCCTGAACACACTGTAAAAACATCTCCTCACTATCTGCTAGCTGCCTGTCCCCTGAACACACTGTAAAAACATCTCCTCACTATCTGCTAGCTGCCTGTCCCCTGAACACACTGTAAAAACATCTCCTCACTATCTGCTAGCTGCCTGTCCCCTGAACACACTGTAAAAAACATCTCCTCACTATCTGCTAGCTGCCTGTCCCCTGAACACACTGTAAAAAACATCTCCTCTCTATCTGCTAGCTGCTGGGGTGAGGAGGAGGAGGGAGGGGCGAGCTAGCGTCGTTTTGTTTGAAAATACTTCAAACGTCAACAAGAAGTGACGTCACCAACATCGCTTAGAGCACCTTTAAGACTTTAAAGAATAACAGTTATTAAAAGACTTGTGGCCGTGGCGGGGCGGCCATTTTGTGCCCTTATCGATGAACGAAGAAGTTGTTGTAACTAGAGGGTACATTGTCATTTCTGCCTGAAATTTCCCATGATCAACAAGGGTCCAGGCCTGAGGACACCTACGGGCCAATATTGACTTTTGGTCATAGCGCCCCCCCCCGCTGGCAACAGGAAATGCGCCTTATATGACAAACATCATCCGATTTACATGAAACTTATAATGTGTGGTCTACATGTGATACTGAGCCGCAGTGTTCGAACTATACAGTGGCCTTCGGGGGAGCCCACTTTTACGGCGGGGGGTGGGGGGGCGTGCGCTTGCGACTTACAAAGATATATAACAGCTACAAGTGTATGCACTATACAGAATTTACCCTATTATACTTTATCGACAGGAATTAATAGGTCAAACAGCAAACAGCCACCTACAAATAGTCTATAAACAAAACATCAGGCTGTCTTTGAGGTTTCACATGAACAACGGTTAAAGTTACTCAGGCTACTGAAGAATAGCCTACCATAATTTCTCCGTTCAATTAGACCTAAGCGACGCACCCCAAGCTTCCATCCTTAACAACCAGCCATGTATACGGGCTCTTCCAGTCTCTCCACTGCTGGCTGGTCCAATTTAACTGGAGAGAGAGGAGCAAGAGGGGTTAGGATCATCTTCAGCCAGAGAGGACATTATTTCTTCAGCTTCTTCTTGCGTTGTCACCCCAACGGGAGGTGTACTAACAGGGCTTGCAACAGGTGAATTAGTCGTGCTATTAACGTCATCGCTACACAATTTCTTAGTAAATCCAAAATTAAATAAACTGCCTTGTTTTCTTTTTGCCGTGGCTATATGATGCTTATTGCAGAATGGATTTCAAGGACTTTGCGCGCCGATTAATGGCCTCTAACTTTTATGTTTTTTTTACGAATCTTTGAGTTAACATGTATTAAAGATGAGTTGAATTTGCACCGCAGCGCCGCCACGCCTTGATGCTCATAACAAGAATAGCATGTTTAGTTATTTTTATTGAAGCGAATTAGGTTTAAATCGCCATCATGCCTGAATGAATGATATTTTTGCAGTTTTACACATAATAATCCACAATGATCACATTACACAAAACTGAAATTGCAAGTCAAAATATATTTTTAGAGACCCCCCCCAAAATTTCACAAATCACGTTTTCAGGGGAGCCCATGTCTTATTAAGGGGAGCCGAGCTCCCCCTAGCTCCCCCGTAGTTCGCACCCTGCTGAGCTGCCCCCTATAATATGACCACGCCCCCTTACGCAGGCCACGCCCCCTTTCATAACATTTGAACCATTCCAGCTTTAATTAGTTTTGTATCAACTCATTGAGCAATGGCTTGAATGTAACAAACATTCATTAATATCAAAAAGTTACGCACTAAAGTCTTAACTGTAGTCAGAGTATATGAGTATATTTTCAGTATATGAGGACAGAAACACATTAACTCCCATTGTTTACCACTCAGGTACATGACTTCAGCACTGCAGTGGGAATCCCAGTGAACTGCATCTTTCCTGTGAAGAACTACAGTGATGAAATCGACATCAATGATGATGTCAACACTCTGATCCTGAGTGCACTGAGACAAATGATCAACTTTGGAGACGACTTCATTGACAAATGAATTTGGCAGAACTTTACATTACAGCACGGTAATAAGATGGTAATAGTGGGGTACAGTGTGATAATAAAGAGGTAATATATAGGTTACCTAGTGTAATTCTTATTTATTGGAGCTCTTACATGTCCACACACCTGTCAAAGCACTGAGGTCGTCCAATCAGATGCTCCTCCATGTGCCCAGATCCAGGTTAAAAACCAAAGGTGACCGAGCCTTTTCATTGGCTGCTCCAAACCTCTGAATAGTCTATTCTATCTAATACCTATTCATGTCAGAACAGCTCGGACCATTGAAACGTTCAAGTCCATTCTTAAGACCCACTATCGTTCATTGGCTTTCAATTCAAGGTGAGGTTTGATATCTTGACCTTATTCTTTTTCTACTGTCAGTTATTTTGTATTGTATATTGTATATTGTTTGTGTATATCATCTCTTTGCTTTTTGGAGCTTGTTAAGCACTTTGGTCAACTATGGTTGTTTTTAAACGTGCTATATGAATAAAATTGAACTGAACTAAACTGGGCTAATAAGGTGATAAGAAGGTAACAGATGTAATAACAAGCAATTACCAATGTAATAAGTAGGAAAGGGTTAGATGATAACCATATGTATATCTGGGTAATGGTAATATGGTTATATTAATATTGTAATAACATGATAATAATGGAGTAATATACATATGTTGATGTTTTCAAAGTATTATAGGCTACTATCAGCGTAATGCCTTCCAAATTACATAAACCTTCTTGGAATTTAAAATTGTAATCACCATATTATAATGCTGAAATTCATCCATTCTTTATGTTATAAATATTTCCCTTTTGTTTCAAGGTAATACTTTATAAATGATATGTTTAATCTTGTGACTTCTTACCTGGGAACACGTCTGGTAGTTTCTGTGTAATAACCATGAGTCAGTGCTGCAAAATGCAAAACTACCTGTTTCTATTTTATTACATGGTAATATTTGATACATACACATTTTATAGTATTGATGTATTTAAAACTCCAAAGGAATGTCATGTATGAACATGTTTATTTACTTTATTTACTGAACAAAACAAAAATGGCTGATTTTGATACAAACAGAAAACAAATCACTGTAACCTGAGCCACACCTTATAAATAAAAATATCTTTCTTGAAACTAAACTGTGTCTGTGTGTGTGTGTGTGTGTTCATGTTTGTGTGTGTGTGTGTGTGTGTGTGTGTGTGTGTGTGTGTGTGTGTGTGAGTGTTAGAAAGGATTGATTGCTCTTATGTCCTTGAAAAGGGGACCAAGGGCTCCATCTCTGTGTGTTTTAGCCAGCCAGTAGTTCTCTCAGTGAATTGTAGGGTTTATCTTAATGTTTCCTCTGTCATGTTGCCCCTGAAGTGGTACACCTCATTCTTGAAGGTCCTCTCGTTGCTGGGTGAACAAAGAACCTCTGGTGGTTGACTTGGTAATGGATATATCCATTAGGGCTGCAACAACGAATCGATAAAATCGATAAAATTCGATTATGTATATATTATGTGCTTTGTCCCATATCAGTTATTGTTGACAAATATATTAGTGTGTGGTGTATAAATGAACTTAACTTGCACTTACTACAATGATGGTAATAATTTAATGAGTAAGTGTGTGTGTGTGTCTGTCTGTCTGTCTGTGTGTCTTGTCTGTATCTGCTATTTGGGTGACTTACCTTTACACAACTATTAACTAAAACAAGTATGTATGTATTGAGTTGATGTAAATTAATGTTTTTTTGTTTTTTTTTATCCGATTCATCGATTAATCGAAAAAATAATCGACAGATTAATCGATTATTAAAATAATCGTTAGGTGCAGCCCTAATATCCATATTGACTCAGTCTGTGATAGGGGCGCCAGGAGTCACTCATAACCGTACCTGCTGGTCTGCAATATCTCTGAATAACCAACAAACTTCAAGATAGGCCTTCTTTGTCGTTGCTTGACCTCTAGCAGTCCAAAGACCCATCCTCTCCTCCTCCAAGTAGCCCCAAACCGTCCACGTGCATACTGAAAAATGGATTTGTAAAGACGACGAGGGCAAATCAGGGGCGATCCAATTGGAAGTTATTTAAGCAACAGTCATGGATATACGAGGACACAAACTTGATTTATACTTCTGCGTAAAATTTAAGCCGTTGCTATGTACATAGGTACGTGGACACACAAACCGATGCCGGTAGCGTTGCATTAAACACACCTTAAACTCACCTGAGGCCTGTACAGAGGCGCCGCCAGGAATTTTGGGCCCCATGACAAAAAATTAAATTGGGCCCCCTCTGTGCAGCTGTTGTCACCACATCACATCACCACCTAACTGTCCCATCAAAAGCTTTACAGAACTCTAATTAAAGCTTCTTGTAGTTCAATACTAGTACTAGCACAATATTTACTGCTGGTGAATTACACATGCATGCAAGTCTAGTATGCAGTTCACTATTTGATGCAAGATTAAAACAACCATAAAAAAATGTGCTAAAGGCCATTTTTTACATTCTCAATGTATTTTTATTGTAAAATTTGACAAAATGGAAAATTCTATTAACAACATAATTAGCGTCCGAGCGCCGACAGCGGCAAAGGCCCTATTGAAACTGAAGGAATTATTAGGGCCCGAGCACTGAAAGTGCGAAAGAACCTATTGTTTTTCGTCAGATTATTATTTTTCCGAGTCCTTCGTTGCATTTTTGAGGGGGTTAGCATGCACGAAAACTCACAAAACTTAGCACACATGTCACAACTGGTGAAAATTGCAAAGTTCTGTAGTAATTGGGCTCGGGCGTTGCCAGGGGGCTCCATAACGCCCCCTAACTTGCGCCTTAATTCCGACAAAAGTAATAAGTTAATATACCAACTTTTGAGGGAACATAAGACTTGTCTTGAACTCCATGGTTCTATTTTTAGAAAAAATTACTAAATTCTAAAATTTCCGAAATCTTGGTTTTCGTGCAAAAATCTTCATTATACGAACACTTGTTTGAGGACTTTATGATGCACGAAAACTCTTAAAATGTTGCAGCCATGTACATAATATTAAACTCTTTCATCTGGATACACATTTAGGCCTGGGAGTGGTACGGTTGCTCTATAGCGCCCCCTAATGGGTTTTAGCCCTTGGGCACATTTTTGACGGCCTCACTATATACGAAAACTCACAAAACTTGGCACCCACATAAACACCTGGGGGCTCTACGAGACTCTACAGCGATTTGGCCCATACCTGTAAACGGGCTCCATAGCGCCCCTTAATGCGTAGAAGGCCTTAACTTGGACAGAGTTGCTCCGATCTTCACCAGACTTAATACCCATATTGCTCTAATCATTGCAGACAAATTTTCCATTTACATTCATTAGCTCTGCCCAACCGGAAGGCGGCCATTTTTAATTATGCATTTTTCAGGTGTTTTACATTCTTTCGAACTCGTCCTAGGCCGTGACTTCAATCTTCTTGAATCTTTGCAGGTAGTATCTGTTGACCCTCATAACGAAAAGTTATGCAGAGAATTTTGATAGTTGAAAAAATGCGCAAGTTATAGCAACTTACTGTCTAAACAGGAAGTTGCGTTATCTTGACAACAATTATTCCGATTGCCCCGAAACTTGACAAGGATGTTCCTCCTGGCCGGTTTAGCAACTGTGCCAAAGTTGGCTGCGATCGGCCATTAGATGGCGCTGTTTTAATTTTTTTTATTTAATCATCAAAATATTGACATATGGGAAGCCTACTTTGTCTAACTACTCCCGGGACATTAGTCCGATCGGCACGAAAACTTGCATATACACTCGGAGGACCCTCGTGACAAAAAGTTATCAAAAGAATATTGATAGCTAAAACAATGCGTAAGTTATGGAGGACCAACTTCCTGTAGGTGGGAGTGGAAACAGGAATGGTTATATCTTGCCAACGGCTATTCCAATGGACACAAAACTTAGAACAGTTGTTCCTCGTGTGCCAATCAGGCTGTTTGCCAAATAAGGCATCAATCGGCCATTAGATGGCGCTGTTTACATTTTTTTTAACTAATTAGCAAATTCGCTTTGAACGAAACCTACTTTTTTTAACTCCTCCTAGAGCGTGAGTCCCATCTGCACAAAAATGTGCACGTAGACCCGGTGGACCCTCATGACAAAAATATATCAAAAGAATTTTGATAACTAACACAATGCGCAAGTTACAGAGGACCAACTTCCTGTAGGGGGCTGTCGAAACAGGAAGTTGCGTATCTTACCAAGATTTATTCCGATTGACACAAAACATGACAAAGTTGTTCCGTATAGGGGTTTGAGCATCCACGCCAAATTTATAGTGCATCGGCCATTAGATGGCGCTGTTAGAATTATTTTTATTAATTATTCACATCGCGATATATGGGAAACATACTTTGTCTAACTCCTCCTGGGCCGTGAGTCCAATCTGCACGAAAACTTGGATGTAGACTCGGTTGACCCTCGTGAATAAAAGTTATCAAAAGAATTTTGATAGCTAACACAATGCGCAAGTTATGGATGAACAACTTCCTGCAGGTGGGTGTGGAAACATGAACGGTTTTATCTTGGCAAAAGTTATTCCGATTTCCATGAAACTTGTGTGGTCTACATGTGATGCTGCGTCTGCCAGTACCCCCCGGGGCAAGAAGCGAGGGCCCGTCATCGCTGCTTGCAGCTTTAATTGTTTCTATTCTATTCTTAACATATTCAAAAACTCACCAAATTTGGTGGTCGCACCAAGTCTGGTAAATATTTACGTATTTTAAGGGTTTCTAGAAAGTTAATAAAATTGAGCCCCTGCAGTGGGTTTAACATAGACTCACGAAACTTGGTACACATATGTATCATGTCAAGATGTACAAAAAACGTCATTAGAGCCATACCCTAAACCCAACAGGAAGTCCGCCATTTTGATTTCAAAGTTCGAAATTAGTGCGATTTTGGCCATTTCCACATGTCGTACTTTAACGAACTCCTCCTAGAGATTTCATCCGATCAACTTCAAACTCGGTCTGTGCCATCTTAAGACGTTAAAGATGAAAAGTTGTTAAAAGAAAAACTTTTCGTCATAGGGCGTGGCCGTGGCGGGGCGGCCATTTTGTGTGTTTTGCCGCCGAAACAGGAAGTGGGTGTAACTCGAGTGTACGTTGTCCGATTACCTCGAAACTTTTCAGGATTCATAAGAGTCCAACCCTGAGGACAAATAAAGGTCGATATTTACTTAAAGTCATAGCGCCCCCTAGTGGCAACAGGAAGTAGGCCTAAAAGTCAAGGTGCTATACTTTAACAAACTCCTCCTAGAGATTTCATCCGATGGACTTCAAACTTGGTCTGTACCATCCCAACACCTTAACGATGAAAAGTTATTAAAAGAAAAACTTTTCGTCAGACGGGGTGGGCGTGGCGTGGCGGCCATTTTGAGTGTTCAGCGATGAACAAAGAAGTTGTTGTAACTTGAGTGTACGTTGTCGTGTCTGCCCGAAATTTCTCACGATTGACAAGGGTCCAGGCCTGAGGACACCTACAGGCCACAATTGACTTTTGGTCATAGCGCCCCCCGCTGGCAACAGGAAATCTGCCTTATATGAGAAATATCATCCGATTTACATGAAACTCAGTATGTGTGGTCAACATGTGATACTGAGCCGCCACCTATAATATGACCACGCCC
>NC_041341.1:2763985-2783985 GCF_004354835.1 Perca flavescens
CTACTGCTGTGTTAAAAAAAATGGATTTGCAATGAATGAATATTCTTCTCATGCTCTCTCCCATGCCTATCTATTTTCACGTTTGGCGTATAGTGTAATATGAATGTAATTTAGCCTACCCAGTTGTTTTCAAGTTAAGTTATTTTTTACCCTAATAAGTTAGCCATAATGGCTTCTGAAATGCGTTGTTGTGTCAGTGTATGTGTGACTGCGAGGCAACTTAAAAACAATAGAGATGATTTTGGTACATGTTTAAATTTAGTAGGCTAATATCTGAGAGAAAAAGAGGAAATTACTCTTTCCATGTTTTATTGTGTTTAATTGTGTAGTTTAATTGTGTACCGCCATAGGATGATAACAGTAATGTATGTGAAGGCTACTCTGGCTGCATTGTATTATGTCATTTTATGAGATTTATGGATAAAAAATAATGGATTCATAACTTGCTACAGGCGCATTTCTATTTCTAACAGCTTGTTACCTAAGTAAGTTCTTTTCCCTCATGGTTTTCTCTTGTTATGGCCAGTGATGCTTTAGGGCTTATTATGTGATTATTTTAGAACCACAAAACCAACAACAGTTAGTTTCCATCCAGAGGAGCAGAGGGGAAACAGCTCTGGGCTGTGTGTTCATGGTGTAGTGCAGGAAATATGATCCGCCGTAAACACGGTGTATTTTATTTTGAAACTTAACTGGATATTTATTTTGTTTCTGTGCTCGACTTCCTGTCCCGCACTATCTGCCGTGTGCTGAATTGCTGCGGAGCTCTCCGTTGTCCGTCAAAAATAGAAGCTCTGCGTATCTGCTGAGGACTGACGGAACTGGGACGGAGACGTTCTGCAGACGTTCTGCAGACGTTCTGCAGACGTTCTGCAGACGTTCTGCAGACGTTCTGCAGACGTTCTGCAGACGTTCCGCAGACGTTCCACAGTCAGTGGAAATTGCCGGTTAGACTCTTTGGGCTGACGAGTCTTTCTAATGACGCATCTTCACAGTCTGATACTTAAAACGTTTTACCACAAACTGAGACTTTCCTCACTTGATACATTATCTTTCAAACTGACAAACAGGATCAATTTTACTTTCCTCATTCACTACTGTTCATGTTTTCTGAATTAAAGTCACACGTTGGTCCACCGGAGAATCTCTCTATTAAAGCCTAAATGTGATATTAAATCAAAGTATTTAGTAGTTTGAACATGACTGCAAAGTTCTGGGAGTTTTCATGCAACCTAAAGTTCTCAAATAGGTGTTCATAAAATTAAAATTAATGCACGAAATCCAACACGGCCGACTTCCTGTCGGGAACGAAAAAAAAGATGTTCCTAACTATTTTTATAAACATCAAAAGAACTTAATGTGATCCATGGTGTTTATTAAGTCCTTTAAACACCAGGGACATTTTTTGTGCCTTTAATTCCTCCATATATTTTTTTATCAAACTGTTGTTTTTGTCATGAGTTCTTTCACTCAGAACGCTAATATTACGTGGTGATAAAGGGATGTAATGTTTTTTTCAAAACAAGCTCCATTTTTCACAAACCTGAAAAATGCTAATTTGCAGCAGAAACATAATGTGAAAATGTGTGTATTGGAGTTTTTTTGGGTGCTATGCTGTGGGGAAGAGAAAAGGCTTTTATTAATTTGTTGTAATAGTAAAACTAACTTAATTAGGTAACCAGTTATAACCAAATAACATCCACATCTGCTCCATATTAAATGAAACAGCCTCCTTGCTGCTGTAGTCAGTGTAGGCGTTTCAGAATCATATCTGTGATAACCAGATACACATTCATATCGCTGAATCTTTACATGTTTACTAAATTATTTTTCTTTTCAGGAACACCAACCCCGCCGCCTTCTCCCAGTAAGATATTAAGTTTATTTCTGAACACTTTTAGTAAAACCATTACTGATTTGTCCATTGAAATAGTTGCTTATTTCCTAAATAATTAAACGATTTCCACTTCAGCTTTGAAGGATCCATGGAGGGAAATAGCCTGGGGGTGAGTTAACTTTATTAACATTTATTGTTTATGTGTGGTGTCACTGCTATTTAAAATAAAAGACCCCAAATTTTACAAGCTTTTTTAGAAAATAAAACCAGACGGACCAGAGGTTGTCAAAAATACCTCAGGGTGCAGAGGGTTAAGGCTAAGTTTTGTTAGTTTTTGTTTAGTTTTTTTGTTGCAAACCAATGTTGGTTTACTTGTAGTTTTATTGCTGTTGAGATCAATAATAGTAATGTTGATATATGTAATATACGTAATAATCTAAAATTATGATGTAATGTATTTTAACAGAGACAAAGCGACAGATCTCCAGTATGTGCAGGATTATGAGCCTGGAAACGATGACATCAAACATCTCCGAATCCTTCTGTACGGACCAGTCGGAGTTGGAAAGTCCAGCTTCATCAACTCTGTCAGCAACGTCCTACGAGGCAGAATGAGTACTCCTGCTTTGACCAGTGCAATGACCTCTGACAGAAGTTTCACCACAAGAGTAAGAAAACTTTAGATTTCAAAGTAAATAAACCTCCAAAGCAGCATCTGTTTTATCAATTTTCACTTCAACCTTTCACTTCCCTTTCTCTTAATTCAGTGATTTGTTACTTTGAGTTCCATAACTCGCCCCTTTGAATAATCCGTAGCACTGAAAAGATAGTCAGATAAGGTCAACTGTATTGAACCCACACAGGGAAATGTAAAACATGTAAATGTTAGCAGGAAAAGAAGGTACACCCATACATGCAGACTAAAAGCAAAAGATTTAGGGCCTCAGGCCAAATTTCTCTTGGCCCATGAGGATGTACAGACAGTGTTGGGCCTTTTTCAGTGTGTTTGGCCCATGGTCTGTTCCTTGTGAATATTTACCCCCAGGTATATGAATGTGTCCCCTCTCACCACCTGGAGGCAGTTGGTCAGAAAGTCCAGTATCCAGTCACACAGAAGGCTGTTCTTATGAACCATTCCTACAGAAATATCTATGAGAACAACACCTTAATTCATATGTATTCCACATATGCAGCATGGTGGCCCAATGGTTATTACTGTGGCCTCACAGCAAATAGGTTCTGTGATCGAATCCAGGTGGTTCCGGGGCCTTTCTGTGTGGAGTTTGCATGTTCTCCCCATGTTTGCTTGGGTTTCCTCCAGTTCCTCCAGTTTCCCCCACCATCAAAAACATGTACCAGGTTCTCCAGTCAGTGCCCTTGAGCAAGGCACTGGCTCAGATCTGGAGTTGGTCACCGGGCGCTGTGATTGGCTGCCCACTGCTCCCTTGAGGGATGGGTTAAATGCAGAGAATGAATTTCGCTACATGTACGTGTATGTGACAAATAACGTACCCTTACCTTACCTATATTTATTATTGTATGCAGCACACTGACTTTTGATGTAAGGCAGCTGCTTTATTGTCTGTAGTAACTATAACCGGAGCACCTAGAATAAGAGAGCAAACATCCTCATAGAGAGGAGGTCTGGGTGGATGTGTGGGCCCTAAAACACACTGTAGGGCTTTCAGGACAGGGGAAGAGTCCCAGGAAGAGGTTAGGGGAGAAAACCCAAAACTTTCACCCATCTAGGGTGAATTTTCCACGCCCCTGTCCAGGGTGTTCGTATCCCAGGAGAACTACATAAGGGAGCCCCTCTTTTAACCCAAACCACAATCTTTTTTCTAATCTTATCTAGTCATTTTGGTGACAAAATGTACCTTTTAGAGGCTAAACATAACTGTTAGGAATGCTGTCAGGATGTGACAGCAACAGGATGTTTTTGTGGCGAAAGTTTCATGTAGGCCCAACAGTGACCTGTTGTCATAATTTCATAAGATATACAAATTTTCTTTTACTTTTCCCCCACTGGGAATCAACCACATGTCAAAGTGTCCCTGAGCAAGACACCAAACAAAAAAAAATTTCAGTTCATGTCCCAGGAAGAGGTAAGGGAGGAAACCCCAGACTTAGACACCAAACCCCAATGTATTACCCAAACTGTTCTGGAATTTGAGATAAACATAAAAAACATGATTAATATATTGATGCATCCAGGGATGTTTTACAAAGTAAACACTGCAGGACCCAAAGTCTGTAGATGCTGTTATTGTGATTAACACAGTCATTTCATCTTTTCTGTTACAGTATGCCACTCATAAAATCATAAAGGAAGGAAGAGGAAAGTCAAAGTCATATTATCCTTTTGTCTTCAATGACATCATGGGTCTGGAGAAAGGGGGTGGAGTTCGTCCTGATGACATCATACTGGCCCTGAAAGGACATGTGAAGGAGGGATACAAGGTACAACTGGGACATTATTAAACCTCCAGTCTCACATTGCCAAACATATCTCACAGTGCTGCAGACAGACTGATTTTGACCTTATCAGTAAAATATTCACTGACAACAAAAGTTCTGATTCATTTCATGTCCACTTTCTGGAACCTTCATTGGACCTCATGCAGCAACATTTCACTTATTTCCTGTTAGAGAAAAATAAGAAAATCAACTCCAGATGCATCCCTCATTTTAAGATGCTGATGAAGTTGCAAGAGCTTAAAAATAACTGCTTTGGTCTGAAACTAGTAGAGTAAGATAGAGATAGAAGTATGTTCGGTTTTCCCTTCTGAAGCTGATATGTACACATTTGTGTTTATTTTTTATTCTATGTGTGCTCATGCATTTTGACAAACTATTTTAACATGTTAATATTTAATTGTGTCCCAGTTCAACCCTGTATCTCCACTCTCTGCTGAGGATCCATGGTACAACCCTTGTCCATCTCCAGAAGACAAAGTTCATGTTCTGGTTTGTGTGCTTTCTGCTAATACAGCAGAAATTACAGACTCAGTTCTGAAGAAGATGGCAGAAGTCAGAAAGTTAGCCAGTGACCTGGGTAAGAATATAAGATACTTGGCTTCAGAAAGTATAAAACTGTTTACTTTTTGCACTTTATTGTGTTATTTTATTAAAAAAAATATAATTTATTAAATATCAAAAACTGAATCTCTCATTTAAGGAAGTATTCAGACCCGTTAATCAGTACTTTGTAGAAGCCCCTTGTACAGTAATAATAGCTTTGAGTCTTCTCTGGTAGAGCTTCAAGCTTTGCACACTTGGATTTGGACAGTTTATGCCATTCTTCCTGGTAGATCCTCTCAAGCTCCTTCAGATTGGATGGGAAGCGTGGGGAGGAGGTTCTAAAACTTTTGACCGGTTTTTTATATATATATATATAAATACATATTTTTTTACAATTTAGAAACTTTGTTGTCTGACCAACAGATTGTTCTGTTTTTTTCTTTTTCATTTAATGAACATAATCTTCCTTAAAAATCTAAACTACTGAGTGTGTTTCTGTCTACAGGGATTCCCCAAATGGCAATAGGCACCAACATTGATTCAGCCTGTCCTGAAACTGAAAAGGATCTGAAGAATGTGTACAAGAGCAAACACATTAAGCAAAAGGTGAGTTTCTGTCTTCCTGAGTCTGTACAGAAATATAACCTGACGTGATTTAAAGCTATATTGTAGTTAGTTTCTGTCAGAACCATAAGACGTGATTTAAATAATGATGACCAATATTCTGATTTAAAGCTATATGTGTAGTTTCTGTCTTTCTGAGTCTGTACAGAAATATAACCTGACGTGATTTAAAGCTATATTGTGTAGTTTCTGTCACCACCCTATTAAATAAAACATTTGCTGTAACCATGGAGACAAGGAGGATTAAAAAACATTATGGACTCTTTAGAAGAACTCATTATCGTCACTGGAATTTCTGCAGGAAAGTCATTGGACGCCACAATCTTGTAAACAATTTGAGTTTTGTAGAGCTGATTAGGGCCCGAGCACAGCGGCGAAGTCCCCATTTAAACTCAAGGATTTATTTTTGTTTTATTGTTTTATCGTGTAATGAATCGCCGTTTTGCCTTATCATACTCAAAAACTCACCAGACTTTGCACACACATCAGGCCTGGTTTACAATTTGATATTTTAAGGGTTTTGTAGATAGGCGTGAAGAAATGCATCGCTTGTGCCCCCTACAAAACTTAACAAATTGAGCCCCTGCAGTACATTTAAGTAACACACTCCTCCCAAAGATTTCATCCCATCAAATTTCATTGACAACAAATCAACAAATTTGGTCTGTGTCATCTTAAGACGTTGATGAAAAGTTATAAAAAGAAAAACTTTTCGTCACAGGGCGTGGCGGGGCGGCCATTTTGTGCATTTTGCCATCCAAACAGGAAGTGGGTTTAACTCGAGTGTACATTGTTCAATTTGGCCCAAACATTATTATATGTCATCTGTAACATGTCAAGATGTACAAAAAACTTCATTAGAGCCATACCCTAAACCCAACAGGAAGTCCGCCATTTTGATTTCAAAGTTCAAAATTAGTGCGATTTTGGCCATTTCCACATGTCGTACTTTAACGAACTCCTCCTAGAGATTTCATCCGATCAACTTCAAACTCGGTCTGTGCCATGTTAAGACGTTAAAGATGAAAAGTTGTTAAAAGAAAAACTTTTCGTCATAGGGCGTGGCCGTGGCGGGGCGGCCATTTTGTGCGTTTCGCCGCCGAAACAGGAAGTGGGTGTAACTCGAGTGTACGTTGTCCGATTACCTCGAAACTTTTCAGGATTCATAAGAGTCCAACCCTGAGGACAAATAAAGGCCGATATTTACTTAAAGTCATAGCGCCCCCTAGTGGCAACAGGAAGTAGGCCTAAAAGTCAAGGTGCTATACTTTTTAACGAACTCCTCCTAGAGATTTCATCCGATGGACTTCAAACTTGGTCTGTACCATCCCAACACCTTAACGATGAAAAGTTATTAAAAGAAAAACTTTTCGTCAGACGGTGTGGGCGTGGCGGCCATTTTGAGTGTTTACCGATGAACAAAGAAGTGGCTGAATATCGTGATATATATCGTAGCGTGAGCTGAATATTGTGTATCGTATCGTATCGTGAGATTAGTGTATCGCTACAGCCCTAATCGCAAGGAGCGGCGTCTGCCGGTAACCCCCGACGAGCGCAGAGGAGTGAGGGCCTGTCCATCGCTGCTCGCAGCTTTAATTAGCTTTGTATCAACTCATTTAGCAATGGCTTGAATGTAACAGACATTCATTAATATCAAAAGTTAACTCTGTAGTCCAAATATTTTCACTATATGAGCACAGAAAACACAATATCTCCCATTGTTTAACCACTCAGGTACATGACTTCAGTGCTTCAGTGGGAATCCCAGTGAACTGCATCTTTCCTGTGAAGAACTACTATGATGAAATCAAGATCAATGATGATGTTGACTCTCTGATCCTGAGTGCACTGAGACAAATGATCGACTTTGGAGACGACTTCATTGACAAATGAATTTGGCAGCACTTTACATTACTGTTAGGTAGTGTGATAATAAATAGGTAATATATATCATGTAATTAAAAAGTAATAACTGGGTAATAATAACAATGATAAGAGGTATTACTGGGGTAATAAGGTGATAAGAAGTTAACATATGTAATCACATGCAATTACTAATGTAATAACTACGAAAGGGTTCAATGATAACCCTATCTATATCTGGTTAATGGTAATACAGTTATATTAATATTTTAATAACATGATAATGATGGGATAATATTTGTTGATGTTTAAACTGTATTATAGGCTATTATCAGCATAATACCTTCCAAATTAGATGGTTACAAACGATATGTTTAATCTTGTGACTTCTTACCTTGAAACACGTCTGGTAGTTTCTGTGTAATAACCATGAGTCAGTGCTGCAAAATGCAAAACTACCTGTTTCTATTTTATTACATGGTAATATTTGATACATACACATTTTATATAGTATTGTAGTAGATGCCTTGTATTTAAAACTCCATAAATAAAAATAAAAATATTTCCCCTAAAAAAAAATGTTTTTACTTAATATGTGATGGAGAGGAACTCTCCACTCTTTTTTTCAATATTTGCTTTCAGTGCTGGCTCCCTGTGCTGTGCCCCTTCATCCTTTTTTATGCTCTTCCTCTTGGTCTTCTTCTTCCTCTTCCTCCTGTCACTGGATGAAGAGGAAGATCCAGAGTCTGAGGAATAGGGAAAATGAAACTTGCTCATTGCACAACAATTATAGCATATGAGATATATACAGTATATTATATTGAAAAAAAAAAACAACTGAAATTATAACTTTTGGGGAGCCCGATATCTCAGATTTAAACAGAGCTCTAGGCCCATTACTTTCTAACTACAGCCCGTGTGTAAAAAGTCTAGGAGTTATTATTGATAGTTCGTTTAAACTGGATAAATAAATGAGCTCAGTAGTAAAAACAAGCTTCTTTCAGCTTAGTCTTCTTGGGAAGGTGAGGTTGTACCTACGAGAGCCCTGCACGGGCCAAAAACTCCAGCCCTAACCCTGCCCTGGCCTGTGGTGTTCAAGCCCTGACCCAACCCCAGCCCGACAACGCCTGCAATTTTTCAGCTTATATTTTAACCCGCCCGACCGAGAGCAGAACAACATCAATCACTTTAAGCTCTCTCGGACATTGTCGGGCGAACTCTCTGATAGGGCGTGATGTCTCTGCTACATTATTAACGCAAAACACACACGTCAACACGCTACTAAGATGGGCACAATGAGGAGAGAAACTAAAATAAGCCCGAGTCTGAGTAATTGTCTATGTGAAATAAAAATTGGATGCCTAAATTTCTGTAAAAAAAAAAACTGAAAAAACTTTTGGGGAGCCCCAGAGTGCTCTAGGCCCAAATACTCTCTAACCCTGTCGTGTGGGCCCCGTTTAAACTGGGCCCAGTAGTAAAAACAACGGGCTTTCAGGGCTCTTGGGAAGGTAGGTTCTACCCCCAAAGTCAACTGGAAAAAGTTGTACATGCCCTGATTACAAATCGCCTGGACTACTGCAACTCTTTATACTATGGCCTCGACCAGTCTTCTGTTCGCCGATTGCAATTAGTTCAAAATCCGGCTGGACACCTGCTGACGCCTGCGCTTTGACCACATTACCCCAGTACTATCGTCTCTCCACTGGTTGCCAGTCGCTCTCAGAATCCCTTTTAAGATTTTATTATTTGTTTTTAAATCTTTAAATGGATTGGCACCTTCTTATCTAGCTGATATGTTGATTTTACATACCCCAGTCAGAGCACTTAGGTCAAATGACCAGCTTCTTTTGGACTGTCCCAGATCCAGACTGAAAACCAGAGGGGACAGAGCTTTTTCAGTTGCAGGTCCTAAGCTCTGAATGCTCTTCCCCTCAATATTAAAGCAGCTAGCTCTATTGAGTCTTTTAAATCACTTTTAAAAACTCATCTTTTTGAAATGGCTTTTAACACAAGCTGAGCTGTGACATTGTTAATATTGTTTGTAATCATGTTTACATGTGTTTTAATTATTATTATTATTTTTGGGATACTATGATTTTTAATAGGCTTTTTACTTTTTCTTCTTGGCTAATTAGTATGCTTTTTATGCTGGTACCGGTATTAGTATCTGTACAGCCCTTTGGAGCAGGAGTGACTGCTTGTAAACGTGCTCTATAAATAAACTTGATCTTGACCTTGACCTAGAAGAGAAGCAGGTGGGCCGGGTTAGGTGGACACTGCAACTCCTCCTCCCTAACTATAAGATTTATCAAAGAGGATGGTTTTCAGTTTATTCTTAAAAGTGGTGATGGTGTCTCCCATTTTACTTTTAGAGACTCTAGGAACCACAAGTAGATCTGCATTCTGCGAGCGCAGTGCTCTAGTGGGACAATAAGGTATTAGGAGCTCTCCTAAATATGATGGTGCTAGACTATTTAGAGCTTTGTAGGTCAGGAGAAGGATTTTAAAGTCCATCCTGGATTTTACAAGAAGCAGCAGGGTTCAGCAGGAAGCAGCAGGGTTCAGCAGGAAGCAGCAGGGTTCAGCAGGAAGCTGCAGGGTTCAGCAGGAAGCTGCAGGGTTCAGCAGGAAGCAGCAGGGGTTCAGCAGGAAGCAGCAGGAAGCAGGGTTCAGCAGGGGAAGCTGCAGGGTTCAGCAGGGTTCAGCAGGAAGCTGCAGGGTTCAGCAGGAAGCAGCAGGGTTCAGGAAGCAGGGTTCAGCAGAAGAGTTCAGGGTTCAGCAGGAAGTTCAGGGCAGGAGGGTTCAGCAGCAGCAGGGTTCAGCAGGAAGCAGCAGGGTTCAGCAGGAAGGGCAGGAAGCAGGGTTCAGCAGCAGGGCAGCAGGGTTCAGCAGGAAGCAGCAGGGTTCAGCAGGAAGCTGCAGGGTTCAGCAAGAAGCAGCAGGGTTCAGCAGGAAGCAGCAGGGTTCAGCAGGAAGCAGGGTTGCAGGGTTCAGCAGGAAGCAGCAGGGTTCAGCAGGAAGCTGCATGACATTGCAGGGCACCACTGAGCTCGGCAGGGGGTGCAGCAGGACCACAGGGCGACAGCTGGAACCAGGATCTTGGTGCCAACGTTCTCCAAGGAAATACGCTGGGGAAAAACATAAGGACTCGGGAGTAAACTCCCCAGAAGCTAGGATTAGTAACAAGCATTTCTGGGACTGGATACACACAAATAGTAATAGTAAAAGTAATAGAAAGGGAGAGGAGAGAGCAGCTCAGTGTGTCAGAGGAAGGAAGTCCCCCGGCAGTCTAGAACTATAACAGCGTAGCTATAACAGCGTAACTAAGAGAGACAGGTCATAAGGAGAGGTAGCTTTTTCGGGCTTAGAACTGTCCCCCTGCCGGATCGGGCTTGGCTGGCCTGCCTCCCTCTACTTTGTTATGTATTATTAATCTAACAATTATGAAGAGAAGCAGGTGGGCCAGTTAGGTGAACACTGCAACTCCTCTCTCCCTAACTATAAGCTTTATCAAATAGAAGAGTTTTAAGTTCATTCTTGAAAGCGATTACAGTTTCTGCCCCCCGAACCCAGATCGGGAGCTGGTTCCATAGGAGAGGAGCCTGGTAGCTGAAGGAGTTAAACAATAAAGATAGTTATAATAATAAATACAGTTTCATGTATTTGTCTCATATATTGTGTGCTCGGCCGGCGGGCCATTTCACGGCAGACAGCAGAAAGAGGAGCCCAACGAGTCCCCCCACCCACCCCGGAAGAACTACAAGTGCTCAAGCTTTGTAACAGCTTCTGTGGCGTTTCTTATGGGAGTTGTAGTTTTAAAGTATATTGGTATATTTCTCATAAGTAGAAGTTGGCAGTGTATAATTTTGGATACACCCTGGGGTTTTTTGGGATGGGGAACACACTGGTGTCATCAGATTTTAAAAATCGAATCGTTAAATAGGTGAAAATAGCTTATTACCATATTTGACAGTGCTTACAGTAGGTAATTTGGTGACCATATCTACATGACAGCTGAGGTCCAGAGCTTTCTATAACAGCTGGTTTTATGTGTGTAGAACCTTCTGTTGCTAAATGACAGGCCTTCATACATGGACTGGGTTCAAGGTTCAGAGGTCAATATTTCAAAGCAGGAGTAATGTATCCTCTTCAGACTGACATATGTTCCTCTCCAGGTGGAGACCTTTCCAACGATGTGACAACGTTTACTCTTTTACACACACACATACACACATACAGAGACACACGCACACATACACACACACACTAATACACATACACACACACACACACACACACACACACACACACACACACACACACAGACACATACACACTAATACACATACACATACACACACACACACAGAACACACACACACATACACACATACAGACACACACACACACACACACACACACACACACAGACACACACACACACACACAGACACACACACAGAGACACACAGAGACACACACACACATACACACACACACTAATAATACACACACAGACAGATAGACACACACACACAGACAGACACACACAGACACAGACAGACACACACACACACACACACACACACACACACACACACACACACACACACACACACCTTGCAGTACATTCAGTTTAATCGAAGCATAGTTTATCCCAGAATGTGAATGAATGATTCCATAATGACAGCATGACCTTTCTTCATGTGTCTTTCCTGGTATCAGACCTGATGATCCATCAGATCAACCTCTGGTTGGTTGTTGTTCAGCAGAGTCAAAGCATCAGCTGTAATATTTGGGTTTTTAATTTGCTGGGTGCATTGACTTGTGTTGTCTAGACCTCCTCTATCTGGAAAGGGTCCCAAAATAACTCCTGTTGAGATCAGACAATATAAATAAAGATGTATTTACTACTGGATCAATTTCAAAGATAGTTGTTGCCATTATTCCTAGAAACTAATCTTTAACTTAATTTATAGAGACCTGAAACGTACTGTAGTGATTCATATTTTAACCACAAGAAATACAGCAAGTAAAGCCGGGATACTTGTTTAATAAAGATCAGTTGTTGTGCAAGTTTTACCAAGCGTGAGAAAGAGAAGTGTTGACTTGTAGAGGAACACCTCTTGTTAAAGAGTTCTTGGCAGGACATTAAGGAAGAAGTTCATATTTAAAACAAACAGCTTTACTTGAACACACACTGTCATCAACCGGATCAACACATGTTCAATGGTATGTGGAGCCAAGGAGAAAGAGAAGGGTAACAGCAGGCAGAGAAGGGAGGGGTCGTAACACACACACACACACACACACACACACACACACACACACACACACACACACACACACACACACACACACACACACACACACACACACACACACACACACACACACACACACACACACACACACACACACACACACACACACACACACACACACACACACACACACACACACACACACACACACACACACACACACACACACACACACACACACACACACACACACACACACACACACACACACACACACACAGACACACACACACACACACACACACACACACACACACACACACACACACACACACACACACACACAGACACACACAGACACACACACACACACACACACACAGACACACACACACACACACACACACACACACACACACACACACACACACACACACACACACAGACAGAGACAGACACAGACACAGACAGACACACACACACACACACACACACACACACACACACACACACACACACAGACAGATAGACACACAGACACATACACACACAAAGACACAGACACACACACAGACACACACACACACACACACACACACACACACACACACACACACACACACACACACACACACACACACACACACAGAGAGAGACAGACACAGACACAGACAGACACACACACACACAGACACACAGACACACACACACACACACACACACACACACACACACACACACACACACACACACACACACAGAGAGAGAGACAGACACAGACACAGACACACACACACACACACACACACACACACACACACACACACACACACACACACAGACAGATAGACACACAGACACATACACACACAAAGACACAGACACACACACAGACACACAGACACACACACACACACACACACACACACACACACACACACACACACACACACACACACACACACACAGAGAGAGACAGACACAGACACAGACAGACACACACACACACACACACACACACACACACACACACACACACACACACACAGACAGATAGACACACAGACACATACACACACAAAGACACAGACATACACACACACACACACACACACACACACACACACACACACAGACAGACAGAGACACACAGACACATACACACACAGACACAGACACACACACACACACACACACACACACACACACACACACACACACACACACACACACACACACAGACACACACACACACACACACACACACACACAGACAGATACACATACAGACACATTCAATTCAATTCAATTCAATTTTATTTATAGTATCAAATCATAACAAGAGTTATCTCGAGACACTTTACAGATAGAGTAGGTCTAGACCACACTCTATAATTTACAAAGCCCCAACAATTCCAACAATTACAGTAATTCCCTCAAGAGCAAGCAGTGCGACAGTGGCGAGGAAAAACTCCCTCTTCTCACACAGACACACACACACACACAAAGATCCTGCCTTATTTCACACACACAGACACACACACACACACAAAGATCCTGCCTTATTTCACACACACAGACACACACACACACAAAGATCCTGCCTTATTTCACACACACACACACACACACACAAAGATCCTGCCTTATTTCACACACACAGACACACACACACACAAAGATCCTGCCTTATTTCACACACACACACACACACACACACACAAAGATCCTGCCTTATTTCACACACACAGACACACACACACACAAAGATCCTGCCTTATTTCACACACACAGACACACACACACACACAAAGATCCTGCCTTATTTCACACACACACACACACACACACACACAAAGATCCTGCCTTATTTCACACACACAGACACACACACACACACAAAGATCCTGCCTTATTTCACACACACAGACACACACACACACACAAAGATCCTGCCTTATTTCACACACACACACACACACACACACACAAAGATCCTGCCTTATCTGCCTGACAGAAAGCTGGCTCACTGGGGTGGACCCTGACTCGCTGGTCGACCTAGAGGGCTAAACGCTGCTGAGGATGGACCGTAACCTGAACTCCGGGAAAAGGAAAGGTGGAGGTGTGTGTGTGTTTATCAACAATAAATATTGTGATCCTGGGGCCAGGATAACTGATAAAGCGAGGCTTGACCTAGTCTAATCTGTGCAGCCTGGCTTGGTGTGTTTCACGAAGGCTGAGCCAGGCTGAGGAGGAGAGACTAGGAGCTGAGGAGGAGAGACTAGGAGCTGAGGAGGAGAGACTAGGAGCTGAGGAGAGACTAGGAGCTGAGGAGGAGAGACTAGGAGCTGAGGAGGAGGAGACTAGGAGCTGAGGAGGAGAGACTAGGAGCTGAGGAGGAGAGACTAGGAGCTGAGGAGGAGAGACTAGGAGCTGAGGAGAGACTAGGAGCTGAGGAGGAGAGACTAGGAGCTGAGGAGGAGAGACTAGGAGCTGAGGAGACTAGGAGCTGAGGAGGAGAGACTAGGAGCTGAGGAGGAGAGACTAGGAGCTGAGGAGGAGAGACTAGGTTTCCTGATGCCGACATGGAGAATAAACATTGTTCATACTTTATACAGAGTGAGCAGCAGCTTCTTGTGGAAGTATGATGACGTGAAACACATAATTTAAATAAAAAGAAAATAAGACGAACGCTGTAGTGAAACAGAGAGAAAGCAGCAGACGATCACGGACCGACTGAATGTGTAATCAGACTAAATATAAACATTAACTGACCTCTGCTCTGAATGGAAACATCATAATCAGACCATTCAAGGATTAGGCTACTAATCATTTACACACATTAACAATTGTACTCTTTGCCTTAAAAGTAAGAAGATAATGTAACTCAGGAAATTTACCATGAAGATCAATGTTCTATAACGCTAGAATATGATGCATAAATATCTCTTTCACTCTGTTTCTCCCCCTCTCTCATTGGCTAAAATATTAATTTCCTAAGTCATATTAACTTCCACTACTCGCTTTTAATGCAAAGTGTACAGGTGTTCGTTTTTGCAAATGACAAGTGACACATTGAATGGTTTCATTTAAGAGCAGTAGTTCATAAATGTATATTTTTAGACTATCATTTAGTCGGTCCGCTATTATCTGTCACGCTTTTTCTCGCTTTTTTATTTTTATAGAGGACGAGTTTCCTTCTCTACATATTATATGCCTTGCTCCCTGGTATATATGGACATAGAAAATAAAGACACTGAAGAAATTGGACTGTAAAATCTAAAAACTATAAAGATAATAAAGTGATAAATTCCATGCACACTGTAAACATGAATGGAACAGAGTATATTCATCAGTTATTTCCCCAGGCAAAATATAAGGTCAAAAACCATTAAGGTGTCCTCTCCCTGTTGTTACATGAATGTACAGTAGCCTACATCACTAGATAGTTACTGGTCCAGTGAACTAAGTCTATAATTTGGGAGGATTGTACAGTTAGGATATGTTCTTAAAACTGTACAATCCTCCCAAATTATAGTCCCAGTTTACTGGACAACACAAATTGTGTGCTAAGAATGCCAAATACAATGCACATGGAAGCAGAACAAACATGATCCTTATTGTTAAAGAATAAAAAATGAAATGATACACTAAAATAATTTAAGGTGCATTGGGGAACTATAGAAATGTACAGCATTGTATGTGTTGCCCTTAGTAACAGACTTCATTTAAAACTCATTTGAAATGTTATCAGCCTTTTCTAATTATCTCAACAACTGCCATAATATATTCATCAAACTTCTTACAACAATATGAACAGACGTCTTCATACAGCAATATAACAGTAACAATGACAAATTTATAATTATAAAAAAAAATAATGGTCACAACTTTGAATAATAACAGTACTCAAATGAACAGCAATATGCACCTGTTGTATTTTAATCCAGGCTGATAAGAAAAGGGTAAAACCTCTGCTGAGTGAACAGAAAAGGTTCCAGGATTAAATAAATCCTGGCTGTTAGCCTGGTCAGGACCAGGCTAATAATCTACAACTGACCTGAGATCAGGTAGTACATTTACATAGGCTACACAACTGACCTGAGATCAGGTAGAACATTTACATAGACTACACAACTGACCTGAGATCAGGTAGAACATTTACATACTACACAACTGACCTGAGATCAGGTAGTACATTTACATAGGCTACACAACTGACCTGAGATCAGGTAGTACATTTACATAGACTACACAACTGACCTGAGATCAGGTAGTACATTTACATACTACACAACTGACCTGAGATCAGGTAGTACATTTACATAGACTACACAACTGACCTGAGATCAGGTAGTACATTTACATAGACTACACAACTGACCTGAGATCAGGTAGAACATTTACATAGACTACACAACTGACCTGAGATCAGGTAGTACATTTACATAGACTACACAACTGACCTGAGATCAGGTAGTACATTTACACTACACAACTGACCTGAGATCAGGTAGAACATTTACATAGACACACAACTGACCTGAGATCAGGTAGTACATTTACATAGACTACACAACTGACCTGAGATCAGGGAACATTTACATACTACACAACTGACCTGAGATCAGGTTACATTTTGACTCAACTGACCTGAGATCAGGTAGAACATTTACATAGACTACACAACTGACACCGTTTTCTGGGTGACTGGACTACCAAACGAAACTTTCATTGTGCCACGGTGCACCCACTGACCTTCAAGGTAAAGGTAAGGGTACTTTATTTGTCACATACACGTACATGTAGCGAAATTCATTCTCTGTATTTAACCCATCCCTCAAGGGAGCAGTGGGCAGCCAATCACAGCGCCCGGGGACCAACTCCAGATCTGAGTCAGTGCCTTGATCAAGGGCACTGACTGGAGAACCTGGTACATGTTTTTGATGGTGGGGGAAACCGGAGCACCCGGAGGAAACCCACGCAAACATGGTGAGAACATGCAAACTCCACACAGAAAGGCCCCGGAACCACCTGGATTCAAACCTAGAACCTTCTTGCTGTGAGGCCACAGTGCTGACCATTGGGCCACCATGCTGCCCAATGACGGGTCGGGTGGGTTGCCGACATCACCGCAGACCCCTGACGCCTTTTTACCCCCTCTGGCGACGCGACGCGGTTGGGGCGCCCTGAGGACAGTCTGCACCGGGAGCCGGGGCCCTGACCCTCCCTGCATGGGGGAGAGAGGGAGGGGGCAGTGAGGGTTATTGAGGTAAAAGTCACATCAAATCCACTTTGGTTGTTCACACTGTAGCTGCATGGAAAACAATCAGATCTGGGTCTGATTCAGGACCACATATAGAAGTGGTCTAAATCTGACCTGGGTCTGATTCAGGACCACATAGAGAAGTGGTCTAAATCTGACATAGGTCTGATTCAGGACCACCTATAGAAGTGGTCTAAATCTGACATAGGTCTGATTCATATAGAAGTGGTGACCTGGGTCTGATTCAGGACCACATAGAGAAGTGGTCTAAATCTGACCTGGGTTTGATTCAGGACCATATATAGAAGTGGTCTAAATCTGACATAGGTCTGATTCAGGACCACATATAGGACCTGGGTTTGATTCAGGACCATATATAGAAGTGGTCTAAATCTGACATAGGTCTGATTCAGGACCATATATAGAAGTGGTCTAAATCTGACCTGGGTTTGATTCAGGACCACATATAGAAGTGGTCTAAATCTGACCTGGGTCTGATTCAGGACCATATATAGAAGTGGTCTAAATCTGACATAGGTCTGATTCAGGACCACATATAGAGTGGTCTAAATCTGACCTGGGTCTGATTCAGGACCACCTATAGAAGTGGTCTAAATCTGACATAGGTCTGATTCAGGACCACCTATAGAAGTGGTCTAAATCTGACATAGGTCTGATTCAGGACCACATATAGAGTGGTCTAAATCTGACCTGGGTTTGATTCAGGACCACATATAGAAGTGGTCTAAATCTGACCTGGGTCTGATTCAGGACCATATATAGAAGTGGTCTAAATCTGACATAGGTCTGATTCAGGACCACATATAGAGTGGTCTAAATCTGACCTGGGTTTGATTCAGGACCACATTAGAAGTGGTCTAAATCTGACCTGGGGATTCAGGATTGGTCTAAATCTGACCTGGGTCTGATTCAGGACCACATGTAGAAGTGGTCTAAATCTGTGGGGATTCAGGACCACATATAGAGTGGTCTAAATCTGACCTGGGTCTGATTCAGGACCACATATAGAAGTGGTCTAAATCTGACCTGGGTCTGATTCAGGACCACATATAGAAGTGGTCTAAATCTGACCTGGGTCTGAGAACGGGGCCCTCGCCTAGTGACATGTTATTAGCTGAAAGAAGTTAATGACTGCATATGATCTCACGTTGAGATGATCCAGATCTTCTTATCAAACATATATATATAATAGAGCCATGTCAGTTATATAGCGTGGCTCTGACTGAGAGCTCTTGGCCTGTTCAGCACCAGCGCTGTCCATCAGCTGTCGCTGTCCGTGGTGCTGAAACAGTTTCACTTGACTGTTTTCTTTGTTCTTCAATACAGACTTGTCTAAACATGTGTCTTTTCTTTGAGTTTTATTTGACATATAGTCTTACTGGCTCAACAAGGGACACATTATAACATTCATCAGATATTTTAGATAGTTTTTTTTAACGGTTTTAATTTTAAAATGACTCGGGAGCAGAGGGCCCCGTGATGAAGCTCCCCCCCCGTACTGAGAGTCTATCTCCTCCCCCTGTACTGAGAGTCTATCTCCCCCCTGTACTGAGAGTCTATCTCCTCCCCCCTGTACTGAGAGTCTATCTCCTCCCCCCTGTACTGAGAGTCTATCTCCTCCCCTGTACTGAGAGTATATCTCCTCCCCCTGTACTGAGAGACTATCTCCTCCCCTGTACTGAGAGTCTATCTCCTCCCCCCTGTACTGAGAGACTATCTCCCCCTGTACTGAGAGACTATCCCCCCTGTACTGAGGGTCTATCTCCTCCCCTGTACTGAGAGACTATCTCCCCCCCTGTACTGAGAGACTATCTCCCCCCCTGTACTGAGAGTATATCTCCTCCCCTGTACTGAGAGACTATCTCCTCCCCCCTGTACTGAGAGTCTATCTCCTCCCCCTGTACTGAGAGACTATCTCCCCCCTGTACTGAGAGTCTATCTCCCCCTGTACTGAGAGTCTATCTCCCCCCTGTACTGAGAGACTATCTCCTCCCCCTGTACTGAGAGACTATCTCCTCCCCCTGTACTGAGAGACTATCTCCTCCCCCTGTACTGAGAGTATATCTCCTCCCCCTGTACTGAGAGACTATCTCCTCCCCCTGTA
>NC_041341.1:2788985-2838985 GCF_004354835.1 Perca flavescens
CTACCAAGAGCCTGGGTCTGTCCGAGGTTTCTTCCCAAGAGGGAGTTTTTCCTCGCCACTGTCGCACTGCTTGCTCTTGAGGGAATTACTGTAATTGTTGGAATTGTTGGGGCTTTGTAAATTATAGAGTGTGGTCTAGACCCTCTATCTGTAAAGTGTCTCGAAATAACTCTTGTTATGATTTGATACTATAAATAAAATTGAATTGAAAATTGAATTGTATTGAAATCTGTTCCAGTTATGGCACCACCAGTAAGCATCTGTGGATGCAGTGGTGGGGGTGAATCCATACTCATGGTGATATAATAACTTTTATAACTCAGCAAGTAATCAATTGGCAGCATTCCATTATTAATGGTCAAATTATTACCATATATATATATATATATCCATATATATATATATATATATATATATATATATATATATATATATATATACATCTTACTTAATCAGGATACTGCAGTTCTGTTACTCTCACCAAACTATGCCAGTCAGGTGGGGGACGAGTTTGTCCTATGTCTCCAATGGAGGGCGGTATTCTGTCCCCGCTGCTTTCCAATCTGTACATGGTGATTTATCTGGGGAGTTAAAGGGCTGTAGAACTGGCTGCTTGGTGGGGGATAGTCTCGTTAATCATATGCTTTATGCTGATGATTTGGTGGTACTGTCTCCATCTAGTGCTGGCCTGCAGCAACTTCTTAGAATATGTTCTCAATATGGACTAATGTTTGATATAAAATGTAACTCTATGAAGAGTGTGGTACTGATTGCCAGAAGCAAGGAGGATATGAAGTGTGTCTATCCTTCTTTCTCATTAGCAGGTGAACCACTAGAGGTTGTAAAGAAGTTAAATATCTGGGACATGTGATAAGAGATGACCTTTGTGATGATGATGATGTGAAGCATCAGTGTGGAAAACTGTATGGGCAGGCAAATATGCTGGCACGCAAATTCCACATGTGCACCCCTGATGTTAAAATCTCAGTATTCAAAACCTATTGCACTCCACTGTATACTGCCCACCTGTGGTGTAATTTTAGTGAGTCGAAAATGAAAAAACATCAAGTGGCTTACAATGATGCACTGAGAAGTGTGCTTAAAATTTCTAGGTGGAGTAGTGCTAGTGAAATGTTTGTATCTAACAATGTGCCCTCTTTTAACACTGTTTTAAGAACTTTTATGTATTGATTCATGTGCAGACTGACAGGGTCTAAGAATATGATCATTGTGTCCAAGAGTGACACAAGGTATACATCTTGCTTTTGGAAACATTGGACTCGAAGCCTGTATATATTTTATAAATGATGCCTCATCGGCACGATTCTTAAATGTTTTGTATTGTTTATATATATATATATATATATATATATATATATATATATATATATATATATATATATATATATATATATAATATATAAATATATATTTATATATAAAGAGCTGGTCCCACTGGTCAACCATGTTCATATATATTGTATATATAGTAAATATTAGTTATACATCACCAGACGCCAGCCACCCTCCTGAGGAAACCCATTTCGCCCCTTGTACCCTGGATCTTGTTCTTTCGGTCATGACCCAGCCTTCATGACCATAGGTGAGGGTAGGAACCAAAACTGACCGTAGACTTTGCCTTCTGGCTCAGCTCTTTTTCGTCACAACGGTGCGATAGATTATATATATATATATATATATATATATATATATATATATATATATATTCTCCGCCTGGTGGAAAAACAGACCAGACGAGAGCTGGTCCCACTGGTTCTCCACCATGTTTGTACTGGATCCACAACATTAAGTGATGGGTGGGGGGTCTACCATCAGACTCTGCCTGCATTTGGATAGAGTAATTACACAGTTACCCACAGTGTGACATGTGTCAATGCTGAAACACACTCAAACCATTGAGAGGGTCTGGAGGAGCTACAAGGAGACAATGGGTAGACTCAGAGGGAATAGCACGGAGAAGCTAGCAACACTAGGACGCCTGCTTCACCATATTACTAAACAATACATATAGAAATAAATGATGTCAAGTTTTCTGGAGTTTGTTTATCACTTTGGGTTGTTTATTGTTATTGGGCCCTCTAAATTACCATACCCCTGTATTTTGATTATTGTATTTCTATCATTAATTAATTTTAATATAAAGTTGCCATTGCCAGGTTTTTGTATTACCTTTGTTTTAGTTATCCCTTTGTTCTCTCGTCTCCCACTGTGGTCATCTGAGGTACATTATTACCATGACAATAACATTCTTTACACATGGGTTCAATCTGCTGAACAGACTATATTATCAGTGCACAAATAAACACTGTTTTATGGACCACTAACAAAAGATTTAACTGTGCCAAATAAAGTTACTTGATGCTTTATAGAACATTTATATGAAGTAATTATTATAAACATCAGTTTACCAGACAGATAGCTTCACCCATCTGTAACCTGAGTCCAGATTTTAAGTTTTTAACAACTGAAGTTTGGTAAACTAAATTGACTAAATTTACGGGCAGGAGAACACTTTTCCATCACTAGTTCTAATAATATTTAGTCATATAGCATACCAGTCTGGGATTAATAACTTTCACTTATGGAGCTTTCCATGCAGCTGAAATATTGGTAATAAGGCTCATGTCACACTTGTTACCAAAAGATTTATGTTATGACATGCACTTTGCATAGTGTGTACTAGGGCTGGTACGGTTCACCAAACCCACGGTTCGGATCACATCACGGTTTTCGGTTCTGTACGGTTCTTGTTATTTTTTCTTTTAATCTTTAACACTCCAGAATATACTTCAGCATATGATATAGCGCTAAAATTAGCATATTGAATGCATGTTGCACAATACATGCACACAGTGGCAGTTCTATATATTGTTTTATTTCATCACAGGTAACATGAGATGTTATAAACGACGCTGGCGCATCCTCCAACTCCGGCATACCATACGTCAACGTTATTCTTAATCTATTGATACGTGTTCACGGAGACCTTTTTCTCGTTTTTTACGTGTAAATGTCACGTTATTTTCTCGTGTTCACGGAGACCTTTTTCTCGTTTTTTACGTGTAAATGTCACGTTATTTTCTCGTGTTCACGGAGACGTTTTTTTTCGTTTTTTACGTGTAAATGTCACGTTATTTTCTCGTGTTCACGGAGACGCGTTTTTTCGTTTTTACGTGTAAATGTCACGTTATTTTTCGTGTTCACGGAGACGCTTTTTTTCGTTTTTACGTGTAAATGTCACGTTATTTTCTCGTGTTCACGGAGACGTTTTCTCGTTTTTACGTGTAAATGTCACGTTATTTTCTCGTGTTCACGGAGACGTTTTTTTCGTTTTTTACGTGTAAATGTCACGTTATTTTCTCGTGTTCACGGAGGCGTTTTTTCTCGTTTTTACGTGTAAATGTCACGTTATTTTCTCGTGTTCACGGAGACGTTTTTCTCGTTTTTCACGGTAAAGGTTATTTTTTTTTCGTTTTTCGTTTTTTACGTGTAAATGTCACGTTATTTTCTCGTGTTCACGGAGACGTTTTTCTCGTTTTTTACGTGTAAATGTCACGTTATTTTCTCGTGTTCACGGAGGCGTTTTTCTCGTTTTTTACGTGTAAATGTCACGTTATTTTCTCGTGTTCACGGAGACGTTTTTCGTTTTTACGTGTAAATGTCACGTTATTTTCTCGTGTTCACGGAGACGTTTTTTCGTTTTTACGTGTAAATGTCACGTTATTTTCTCGTGTTCACGGAGGCGTTTTTCTCGTTTTTTACGTGTAAATGTCACGTTATTTTCTCGTGTTCACGGAGACGTTTTTCTCGTTTTTTACGTGTAAATGTCACGTTATTTTCTCGTGTTCACGGAGGCGTTTTTCTCGTTTTTTACGTGTAAATGTCACGTTATTTTCTCGGGGAAAGGACGCTGAGAAGCGGCCGAAGAGGTCGCTCCATAAGCCGGGAGGCGCCCGCTGGGGAGGCGCCACAATAACGCGATGGCGGAGGTTGGGTTTAGGAAAAAGCTTACGGGGAAAGGGCGCCTTAAATGCCGGGAGACGCGCTACAGTAACACGCGGGACAAAACCCCAAAGCACCACACGCGGGACGCCGGGTGAAAGTCCTGTTGTTGTTTGATCCTACTGACTGTGGTGTTTAGCTCTGTGTACCTGTCTCTCTTTCTACCTGTCTGTCTCCTACTGACTGTGGTGTTTAGCTCTACCTGTCTCTCTTTCTACCTGTCTGTCTCCTACTGACTGTGGTGTTTAGCTCTGTGTACCTGTCTCTCTCTCTACCTGTGTGTCTCCTACTGACTGTGGTGTTTAGCTCTGTGTACCTGTCTCTCTCTCTACCTGTCTGTCTCCTACTGACTGTGGTGTTTAGCAAATAGACACTCTGTTTTTTTTGGGTCTTACTCTATCCATTTTTGTACCTGATATTTCTCTTCCAGCGGGTCGGCCATTGTGCAATCACCTGAGAGGACTCATATTCCAAAGAATTTTATTTTACTTAATTTCCTACTAAACACACACACACACACACACACACACACACACACACACACCTTCACACACACACACACACACACACACACACACACACACACACACACACACACACACACACACACACACACACACACACACACACACACACACACACACACACACACACACACACACACACACACACACACACACACACACACACACACACACACACACACACACACACACCTTCCCATGAAGTGTTGTGATAAGTTCTGTAGAAGTCCCACATGAGTAAAGAGATGACAGATGTTGATGTTCCCAGTTCTTTGGAGGTGCCCCCTTATCTGATTCAAACAGATTACATTGGGCTTGGCAGGCAGAGGCAGATCTAGAGGGGGGCAAGCTGCCCCCCCTTCTAAAAACTGTGCTTGTAAAAACAAACTGTCATTATGGAGGAGGCAGATGAAGATGACAGGGAGGAAGAGGAGGCTGCAGAGTCAGAGAGAGGGGCAGAGAGTGATCAGGAGGAGGAAGATGAAGAAGACTGGGAGGAAGAGGAGGCTGCAGAGTCAGAGAGGGGCAGAGAGTGATCAGGAGGAGGAAGATGAAGAAGACTGGGAGGAAGAGGCCTGCAGTTACCCCTGGACCATATGGTTTCTTTATATTCTCCTTCCATATAAATTGCAGTACAGTAGCATAACATATGTTTTCAGTTTTTGGCAATTTCCATTTGGTTAGATATGCAAATATTTACATATATACACAGATTATTTAATGATGTTTTACAGTTTCTCTATAATAGCATTTGTTTGACCTTTTGTTTGATGATAATTATCGATACAATAAGACACATTCTGTTCTATTTGTCTGTATCAGTAAATATGATCAAGCCATTTAATTCAATTTCAGGTAAATTTAATTTTATTATAGCATCAAATCGTAACAAGAGTTCACACTTCTCAGGACACTTTACAGATAGAGTAGGTCTAGACCACACTCTATAATTTACAAAGACCCAGCAAGTCCCCCAAGAGCAAGCATTTGGTAAAAAACTTCCTTTTGGCCCTGCTACATCCTGCTACATCCTGCTACATCCTGCTACATCCTGCTACATCCTGCTATACCCTGCTACATCCTACATCCTGCTACATCCCCTACATCATCTACATCCTACATCCTGCTACATCCTGCTACATCCTGCTACATCCTACATCCTGCTACATCCTGCTACATCCTGCTATACCCTGCTACATCCTACATCCTGCTACATCCTGCTACATCCTGCTATACCCTGCTACATCCTACATCCTGCTACATCCTGCTACATCCTGCTACATCCTGCTATACCCTGCTACATCCTACATCCTGCTACATCCTGCTACATCCTGCTACATCCTGCTACATCCTGCTACATCCTACATCCTGCAACATCCTGCTACATCCTGCTACGTCCTGCTACATCCTGCTACATCCTGCAACATCCTGCTACATCCTGCAACATCCTGCTACGTCCTGCTACGTTCTGCTACGTCCTGCTACATCCTGCTACGTCCTGCTACATTCTGCTACGTCCTGCTACATCCTGCTACATCCTGCTACATTCTGCTACGTCCTGCTACATCCTGCTACATCCTGCAACATCCTGCTACATCCTGCTACATCCTGCTACATCCTGCTACATCCTGCTACATCCTGCTACGTCCTGCTACATCCTGCTACATCCTGCTACACATCCTGCTACATCCTGCTACATTCTGCTACGTCCTGCTACATCCTGCTATGTCCTGCAACATCCTGCTACATCCTGCTACATTCTGCTACATCCTGCTACATCCTGCTACATTCTGCTACGTCCTGCTACATCCTGCTACGTCCTGCTACATCCTGCTACATCCTGCTACGTCCTGCTACATCCTGCTACATCCTGCTACATCCTGCTACGTCCTGCTACATCCTGCTACGTCCTGCAACATCCTGCTACATCCTGCTACATTCTGCTACGTCCTGCTACATCCTGCTACATCCTGCTACGTCCTGCTACGTCCTGCAACATCCTGCTACGTCCTACTACATCCTGCTACATCCTGCTACGTCCTGCTACGTCCTGCTACATCCTACTACATCCTGCCACATCCTGCCACATCCTGCTACGTCCTGCTACATCCTGCTACGTCCTGCAACGTCCTGCTACGTCCTGCTACATTCTGCTACGTCCTGCTACATCCTGCTACATCCTGCTACGTGCTGCTACCTCCTGCTACGTCCTGCAACATCCTGCTACGTCCTGCTACATCCTGCTACGTCCTGCTACATCCTGCTACATCCTACATCCTGCTACGTCCTGCTACATCCTGCTACATCCTGCTACGTCCTGCTACGTCCTGCTACATCCTACATCCTGCTACATCCTGCAACATCCTGCTACATCCTGCTACATCCTACATCCTGCTACATCCTGCTACATCCTACATCCTGCTACATCCTGCTACATCCTGCTACATCCTGCTACATCCTGCTACATCCTGCTACATCCTACATCCTGCTACATCCTGCTACATCCTGCTACATCCTACATCCTGCTACATCCTGCTACGTCCTGCTACATCCTGCTACGTCCTGCTACATCCTGCTACATCCTGCTACATCCTACATCCTGCTACGTCCTGCTACGTCCTGCTACATGCTACATCCTGCTACATCCTGCTACATCCTGCTACATCCTGCTACGTCCTGCTCCATCCTGCTACATCCTGCTCCATCCTGCTACGTCCTGCTACATCCTGCTACATCCTACATCCTGCTACATCCTGCTACATCCTGCTACATCCTGCTACGTCCTGCTCCATCCTGCTAACTAACTAACAAACCAACGGTTGTATGCTTTCACTGAAGACAGAAAGCGCAACTGTAGTTTCCATTTTCCGCTAGAAAGTCAATTGTTATAAACTTTAGAGACAAAACTTTGCCAGTTTCTGCGGTCATGGAAGATGAACGTCCGCCATGATTTCGGTGCACGCGAGCAACGTGTTTTTGTTGTTACGTCACAGGGTGTAAATAGCTCAGCTGTGTGGCCGAGGCTATTCGTACCGGGGGTGCAAATAGACACTGTTTTTTTTTGGGTCTTACTCTATCCATCTTTGTACCTGATGTTTCTCTTCCAGCGGGTCGGCCATTGCGCAATCACCTGAGAGGACTCATATTCCAAAGAATTTTATTTTACTTAATTTCCCACTAAACACACACACACACACACACACCTTCACACACACACACACACACACACACACACACACACACACACACACACACACACACACACACAACACACACACACACCACACACACACACACACACACACACACACACCTTCACACACACACACCTTCACACACACACACACACACACACACACACCTTCACACACACACACACACACACACACACACACACACACACACACACACACACACACACACACACAAACACACACACACACCTTCACACACACACAAACACACACACACACCTTCACACACACACACACACACACACACCTTCACACACACACACACACACACACACACACACACACACACACACACACACACACACACACACACACACACACACACACACACACACACACCACACACACACCACACACACACACACACACACACACACACACACACACACACACACACACACCTTCCCATGAAGTGTTGTGATAAGTTCTGTAGAAGTCCCACATGAGTAAAGAGATGACAGATGTTGATGTTCCCAGTTCTTTGGAGGTGCCCCCTTATCTGATTCAAACAGATTACATTGGGCTTGGCAGGCAGAGGCAGATCTAGAGGGGGGCAAGCTGCCCCCCCTTCTAAAAACTGTGCTTGTAAAAACAAACTGTCATTATGGAGGAGGCAGATGAAGATGACAGGGAGGAAGAGGAGGCTGCAGAGTCAGAGAGAGGGGCAGAGAGTGATCAGGAGGAGGAAGATGAAGAAGACTGGGAGGAAGAGGAGGCTGCAGAGTCAGAGAGAGGGGCAGAGAGTGATCAGGAGGAGGAAGATGAAGAAGACTGGGAGGAAGAGGAGGCTGCAGAGTCAGAGAGAGGGGCAGAGAGTGATCAGGAGGAGGAAGATGAAGAAGACTGGGAGGAAGAGGAGGCTGCAGAGTCAGAGAGAGGGGCAGAGAGTGATCAGGAGGAGGAAGATGAAGAAGACTGGGAGGAAGAGGAGGCTGCAGAGTCAGAGAGAGGGGCAGAGAGTGATCAGGAGGAGGAAGATGAAGAAGACTGGGAGGAAGAGGCCTGCAGTTACCCCTGGACCATATGGTTTCTTTATATTCTCCTTCCATATAAATTGCAGTACAGTAGCATAACATATGTTTTCAGTTTTTGGCAATTTCCATTTGGTTAGATATGCAAATATTTACATATATACACAGATTATTTAATGATGTTTTACAGTTTCTCTATAATAGCATTTGTTTGACCTTTTGTTTGATGTTACATCCTGCTACATCCTGCTACGTCCTGCTACATCCTGCTACATCCTTCAACATCCTGCTACATCCTGCTACATCCTGCTACATCCTGCTACATCCTACATCCTGCTACATCCTGCTACATCCTACATACATCCTGCTACATCCTGCTACATCCTGCTACATCCTACATCCTGCTACATCCTGCTACGTCCTGCTACATCCTGCTACATCCTGCTATACCCTGCTACATCCTGCTACATCCTGCTACGTCCTGCTACATCCTGCTACATCCTGCTACGTCCTGCTACATCCTGCTACATCCTACATCCTGCTACATCCTGCTACATCCTGCTACATCCTACATCCTGCTACATCCTACATCCTGCTACATCCTGCTACGTCCTGCTACATCCTGCTACATCCTGCTACATCCTGCTACATCCTACATGCTGCTACATCCTGCTACATCCTGCTACGTCCTGCTACATCCTGCTACATCCTGCTACGTCCTGCTACATCTACCTGCTACATCCTACATCCTGCTACATCCTGCTACATCCTGCTACGTCCTGCTACGTCCTGCTACATCCTGGTACATCCTGCTATGTCCTGCTACATCCTACATCCTGCTACATCCTGCTATGTCCTGCTACGCCCTGCAACATCCTGCTACGTCCTGCTACATCCTGCTACATCCTGGTACATCCTGCTATGTCCTGCTACGTCCTGCTACATCCTGCTACATCCTGCTACGTCCTGCTACATCCTGCTACATCCTGCTATACCCTGCTACATCCTGCTACATCCTGCTACGTCCTGCTACATCCTGCTATGTCCTGCTACATCCTGCTACATCCTGCTATGTCCTGCTACACCCTGCTACATCCTGCTATGTCCTGCTACACCCTGCTACATCCTGCTATGTCCTGCTACATCCTGCAACATCCTGCTATGTCCTGCAACATCCTGCTATACCCTGCTGTGCTACATCCTGTAATGCCTGGATGCCATCAACTACTCCAACTACTATTTCTAGTCACTGATCCATTATCTTTATTCTGACTATTATTGCCACTGTTCACCACATCCAGCCTGGGTCTGTCCTAGGTTTCTCCCTAAGAGGTAGTTTTTCCTCACCACAGTAGCACTAAATTCTTGCTCTTGGGGGAATCACTGTAATTGTTGGGTCTTTGTAAATTATAGAGTGCGGTCTAGACCTACTCTATCTGTAAAGTGTCTTGAGATAACTCTGTTATGATTTGATACTATAAATAAAATTGAATTGAATTGAAACCTCAGACAGAACCAGTTTGCCAGTTTACCAGGATACAGATATACAGATATAGAGAATTATGCTTCATAATATATATAGAAAGGTGGCAATTAAAGGAACAATAAAGATAATGGAACTATGACTAGAAATAAAAGTAGTAGCAGTTCAGAGAGTCTCAGGGTGTTGCGGGACATAGAAGGGCATAGCAGTGTGTTTACATGTGGGGGGTTCCCATGGAGATAGATGATAGATAGATAGATAGATGATAGATAGATAGATAGATAGATAGATAGATAGATAGATAGATAGATAGATAGATAGATGATAGATAGATAGATAGATAGATAGATAGATGATAGATAGATAGATAGATAGATAGATAGATAGATAGATAGATAGAGATAGATAGATAGATAGATAGATAGATAGATAGATAGATAGATAGATAGATAGATGATAGATAGATAGATAGATAGATAGATAGATAGATAGATAGATAGATAGATAGATAGATAGATAGATAGATAGATAGATAGATGATAGATAGATAGATAGATAGATAGATGATAGATAGATATGATAGATAGATAGATAGATAGATAGATCTTTATTGTCATTGTTGAAATTCTGTTGGAGCAATCCTCTCCAAACAGCAGCATAGAGTAAAAAAAATAAAATAAAGATAAAGATATAGCTACACCCATATACACATACACATCCATACATGCGTACGCACGCACATGCATACATATGCATACAGAGTATGCATACATACATACATACATACATACATACATACATACATACATACATACAAGTACACACACACATATACACATACACTAACACTACCACTAACACATTCTCAATAAATAGATAAAACAGCTAAAAACTGTCACAGCAGTTATTGCACAGAGTACGATTGCACTGAGGGGGTGAGAGATTCTTATGTTTGTATGCGTGGCTATATGTGTGATTTTTGTAATATGTTCACAGCTCTGGGGAAGAAGCTGTTTCGGAGTATTTTTGTACGTGTACTGGGGGTTCTCAGTCTGCCTGAGGGGAGGGTGGTGAACTGCGATGTGTCCTGCCTGATGTTTGTGGCCCGTGTAAGAAGACGGCTTGAGTATAGTTCACTCAGGTTTGGTAGGGGGGGGCCAATGATCCTCTCAGCCGTCTCGACAACCCGCTGCAGGTCCTTTCTGTCTGCTGCAGTGCAGCTGGAGGGCCACACGGTGCAGCAGGATGTCAGGGTGCAGCAGGATGTCAGGGTGCAGCAGGATGTCAGGGTGCAGCAGGATGTCAGGGTGCAGCAGGATGTCAGGGTGCTCTCAATTATGCAGCGATAAAAGCGCATCCGGAGTTCCTGAGGGAGCCCATTGCGCTTCAGGGTCCTCAGGAAGAACATCCTCTGCTGGGCTTTTTTAATGGTATGGGAGGTGTTCTGGCTCCAGGTCAGGTCCTCTGTATTGTGCACTCCCAAGAACTTAAAGCTTGCCACCCTCTCCATCTCCTTCCCGTTGATACACAGTCCGTTGTGGTTAATTTTGTTCCTTCTGTAGTCAATTATTATTTCTTTTGTCTTCTTGGTGTTGAGATTGAGGTCATTGTCCGTACACCAAGCTGACAGGGTCTGGACTTCTTTCCTGTAGGCTATTTCGTTATTGTCTGATATGAGTCCAATGTACCGTCTTCCCCTGCCAAGATCTCTCGCTCCCCCTTTGCCCCCCCATGTTAAACTTTCTAGATCCACCACTGTTGGCAAGACGTAGAGAAATAAGTGTGAAAAGGCCACACCAAGGTTATAATCGTTAACGAAAACGAACAAAAACTAGGTGGGAAAAAAACATTGTGGTTAACTGAAATAAAAATAAAAACGAGGCATTACAAAAAAACATAACTAAACTAAAACTGTCATGTCTGTTTGGAAAACTAACTCATTGTCTTTCATAGCGCAAATATTGTTATATCTTTCCGACCATGACATTTCCCGTAGACATTTTTTATTTTCCAACTGGGAACCCAAAAATTCCGACACATCCATGTCAAATTGAAAACAACATATCCATACACCTGGCATCCTGGCATCATGGCGGTACCGAAAGTCTGAAGAAAGCAGCAGAGTCCTATCTGATTATGACTGTGTCAGATAAAAGCAAGTGCCTCGCAGTGGAAGGTGGTAAAATAAGTGGACAATTGATTTATTACAGGGAAAAATCCCACGCATTTGATTTGAGAAGCGCGCACAAGGAGGCTAACCTAGCTTACCTTAACAAGGTAAGGGAGAACGCAAAGCCCCCTTTCCCCGAAACAGAAGCCAACCCCGGTAACTTTATGGGCACAGATGTACGGGCCAGGGCCAGGCAGCATGATGGAGACAACCGCAGGACAGAGAACACTACAGGAGGGCTTTCACCGGAGACCCGATAGCTGCTGGTTAGTCAATACGCAGGAACACTAAAATCGGGGAGAAGCCTGTGTTAATATGTGTATTGATACTGGGATGTCTACACAACTGTGGGAGTGGATTGACTTCACAAAGTTCGCCACTTTACTCGATTCAAAACACATGTTGATGTCTGTTGGCTATTTAGGGTTTTTCCTGGAACAGGTCACTTACACATTTTGCACTTACTGCTGCGTCTTGTGTAGACTCTTTACATATCTGTGCTCATCATCATATGTACATTGTTTGTACTGGTGTTATTGTTGAATACATTGTGAATACATATTTCTAAAATGTATGTTTTTGTTGAGTTATTATTACACAATACTTTTTCTGACCTTTTTGAATCCCCTGACAAATAAAATGGAAACTAGACATCATCTTTAAAAACTCTCATGTTTCCTAACAACAATGTAGTAACCCTAAACCTGACAATGTCAGTTCTATACCATTATACCATGGTCTGGGTGAATACTCGATTCTGATTGGCTGCAGGGTGTCCATTAAAAAGTGATATAGGACAACTACTAAAGGAGTTCTGGTGAAACTGACTGTTTACTATTCTGAATGAATGCGCTACATTAAATCAATAAGGAAATGTGGATTTATTATTTCCAACTTGTCCTCTGAACACCACAGGATGGAGCTAAAACACACAGGCTGCAAGAAGTCAGTTCTACCATAGACATAATATAGTATATATATATATATATATATATATATATATCTATGAGTTATATGGCCCTGTGGATGACTTTGATTCATATGAATAACATTATCTGAGTTCTACTGGCCCTGTGGACTGACACACACACACACAGACACACACACACACACACACACACACACACACACACACACATAACACACACACATACACACACACACACACACACACACACACACACACACACACAGACAGAGGGACACACACACACACACACACACACACACACACACATTCCTATGAAGTGATAAGTTCTGTAGAAGTCACACAAGATTAATCAGATAACAGATGGGCAGGACTTTCATCAGAATCAGAGTTGATTAGCTAAGTTAGTAACATGTAGAAACACAGTAAGTCACATGGTTGATGAAACAGGGAGGATGTGTTCTATAAAGAGGTGAAACAGGGAGGATGTGTTCTATAAAGAGGCTCTGAGTTCTGATCTCTGCAGCAGATCACCTACAGCTACAAGATGGGGAGCCACTCTAGTACCACAGCTGGTAACATTAGTGGGAGCACCATTAATGCACCAGTCAATGTTAGTGGGTCTGGACATGTTGGTAAGTATTTTTATAGTATGTTTCTCAGTAAATTGTGTTGTGGTGATTAGTAGACTGGAAGTTTTTGTTGTTTTATATTATAATTATTGATACTTTGAATATTTGCAATATATATGTTTTTAAGTATTTTATGAATGAAGTGAGACTTAAAATAAGAGGAAGGTTTTGTTTTCCGACTCCTTTGTTTTATCATTATCTAGTAGGATTAGTAGTGCAGATTACAGAAACTAGATGACAAACATTGATATATAATGATGTGATGATGTGACTCTGGTCCCATCCAAACACTGAGCTCACTCTCATTACTACCCTGATCTGTGAGGAATGTTGTCTGATGTCTAAATGTTTTTCTTTCCAGTAATACCGAGGACCGTGCATTCACTCTGTAAGATATGAAGTTTATTTCTGAACTTTCTTGAGACTTTTTTATTATGTTAATCATTAGTACTACCTAATAATTACACAATTTTCTTTTCAGTTTTGAGAGAAAAAATACATTCTACAAGTCCACTTAATTTTGCAATATATTAACTGTATTCATTCCAAGTGATGAAAAGCATTGCAGACTATATTTACATGTTTTCTAAATGTTTTTCTTTGTAGGCTCAATCCCGCCTTCTCGCAGTAAGATATGAAATTTATTTCTAAACAAACTTCAGACTTTTATTATAATCATTATTCATAAAAAATGATACATGTTGTTAATCAATGTAAGTAATTACATAATTCATCTTCAGCTGTGAGTGAACCATGGAGGCAAATATCTTGGGGGTGAGTTCACTTCGACTTGTTTCTGCTCTCTGCTATTTAACATAATCTACATGCATGCTCAACCAGGTGAGCTAACCAAGTACCTGAGACCCCAAACTTTTGATTTGATTTTGTATTTGTCTCGAATAATCAACAGTATGTTGTAAAAGGAAAAGAAAAACAAAACAACACAAAGATAAAAATACAAACGTAGACAAATGAGCTTTTACCAAAGAACAACATTAATAATTAAAGCAGCGAGCAGCGATGGACGGGCCCTCGCGCCACCGCTCCTTGAGACCGTACATTCGCGCGGCACTCAGACGCCGAAAATCATCAACAATGAAAAGGGAACTCACCGCTGAGTTCAACAATACCTCACACAAGACTCTACGTTATACGGTTCATTAGCTGTGAAAAGGGGCGTGGCTTAAGCATAGGGGGCGGGTCAAACCATCACCAATTAAAAAGGAACTCTCTGCTGAGTTCAATGAAACCTCACACAAGACTCTACCTTAAACGGTTCAAATGTTACGAAAGGGGCGTGGCCTGAGTAAGTGGGCGTGGTCATATTATAGGGGGGCGGCTCAGTATCACACGTAGACCACACATTCTGAGTTTCATGCAAATCGGATGATCTTTGACATATAAGGCAGATTTCCTGTTGCCAGCGGGGGGTGCTATGACCAAAAGTAAATTTTGGCCTGTAGGTGTCCTCAGACCTGGACTCTTGTCAATCGTGAGAAATTTCGGGCAGATACGACAACTTACACTCAAGTTACAACAACTTCTTTGTTCATCGCTAAACACTCAAAATGGCCGCCCCGCCGCGGCCACGCCCTATGACGAAAAGTTTTTCTTTTAACAACTTTTCATCTTTAACATCTTAAGATGGCTCAGACCGAGTTTGAAGTTGATCGGATGAAATCTCTAGGAGGAGTTCGTTAAAGTACGACATGTGGAAATGGCCAAAATCGCACTAATTTCGAACATTTAATTCCAAATGGCGGACTTCCTGTTGGGTTTAGGGTATGGCTCTAATGACGTTTTTTGTACATCGTGACATGTTACATATGTGTACCAAGTTTCGCGAGTCTATGTTAAACACACTGCAGGGGCTCAATTTTCTAAACTTTCTAGGGGGCGCTAGTGAGCCATTTTTGTGCGGCTATTCCCGAAACCCTTAAAATACGTAAATGTTCACCAGACTTGATGCGGCCGCCAAATTTGGTGAGTTTTTGAATATGTTAAGCCCTCAAAAAGCCAATTCATTTGGTGTAATAATAAGTCCTTCAGTTTCAATAGGGCCTTCGCCGCTGTCGGCGCTCGGGCCCTAATAAGAGCAGGCAGAGGCATAATGCTTATAGAGCCCTGCCCCTACTTCACAATATCATATTATTACAGAAACTATCACATAGATATGCTCATACAGCATACACACATTATAGGTTGTACAACACGTATACATACAACAATACAACATACAACTTACATATACACATACATTACATTTAAATTCCGGCTCCTGCTGGATCCTGCTGGACCCTGCTGGACCCTGCTGGACTGGATCCTGCTGGATCCTGCTGGACCCTGCTGGACCCTGCTGGATCCTGCTGGACCCTGCTGGACCCTGCTGGACCCTGCTGGATCCTGCTGGATCCTGCTGGACCCTGCTGGACCCTGCTGGACCCTGCTGGACCCTGCTGGACCCTGCTGGACCCTGCTGGACCCTGCTGGATCCTGCTGGATCCTGCTGGATCCTGCTGGATCCTGGGCTTGGTGATAGCTGGTTCTTATTTTGGATTAGTGTTTCTTCTGATTAGTGATACTGTAGATCCTTCTGGTTAAGCTGCCTGTGCTGCTCTCTGCTGCTTTTATTTTGCTACATGAATGTAGAAATAAACACACCAGTGTTATGAGCAAACTGGGCTGAGCTCAGCGAGAGGTGGAAGAGTCTGAAACCTTAATTAGTACTCAGCAGGTGGAGGTGAGCTTTAGTAACAACCAATCACAGGAGCTCCTCTCATCTTTAAAACCAACAGAGAGGTGAAACAGAAGAGAGGCTGGGGGCTTTATCTCTGAATACATGAGTATATGTATAACATATCTTTTAGTCTGTTTTTGATCAATGCATTGACAAAGTTATGTGAATATGGATGTGCATGTGTCACTAGAAATGAAATCTGAATTTCATAATTTGATTTACTAAGAAACACATCCAGTCCAAATGAGACCAGATTCAGCTAGCTAGTGCAGCCCACGGTTCCTCCTCCTCACTCAACACCCCGAGGTCACTTAGCCGGGAGGAGAGCAGGTTGCAGCTCTGGAGACAGACCTTCAGGTAGTGGCTGGAGCAACTTGAATTCAAAACCCGGTGCCTGGTGAGTCTAACCGGAGAAACACAGCAACAGGAAGCTTGTTGAGAGGTTAGACCCAGCAGAGAGGTGCTTGTTGATAGGTTAGACCCAGCAGAGAGGTGCTTGTTGATAGGTTAGACCCAGCAGAGAGGTGCTTGTTGATAGGTTAGACCCAGCAGAGAGGTGCTTGTTGAGAGGTTAGACCCAGCAGAGAGGTGCTTGTTGAGAGGTTAGACCCAGCAGAGAGGTGCTTGTTGATAGGTTGGACCCAGCAGAGAGGTGCTTGTTGATAGGTTAGACCCAGCAGAGAGGTGGTGAGAGGTTGACCCAGCAGAGGTGCTTGTTGATAGGTTAGACCCAGCAGAGAGGTGCTTGTTGATAGGTTAGACCCAGCAGAGAGGTGCTTGTTGATAGGTTGGACCCAGCAGAGAGGTGCTTGTTGATAGGTTAGACCCAGCAGAGAGGTGCTTGTTGAGAGGTTAGACCCAGCAGAGAGGTGCTTGTTGATAGGTTAGACCCAGCAGAGAGGTGCTTGTTGATAGGTTAGACCCAGCAGAGAGGTGCTTGTTGATAGGTTAGACCCAGCAGAGAGGTGCTTGTTGAGAGGTTAGACCCCGCAGAGAGTTGCTACAGACGCTAACTGAAGGTCGGGTTTGGATTTAATCCAATGAAAATGTACATTGATCAGAGTTCTGTGAATCTGCACCCGATTGCTCTTCCTTAACCAAAGGATGTTTGACTCAGTACAATTAAGATAAGATAAGATAAGATAAGACAGAATTAATTATTAAACTGACAACTGAATGGGGAAGTTTAGATAGAGACTTTCAGGTACTCAAGAGTTAGACTTTATAAAAGGAAACTGGACTTTTATCAAGCAGGAGACATTTGGGGAATTCTTTAAAATCTAAAATGAAATGTAATCCTGTCTTAACAGAGACAATGTGAGGGATCTCCAGTATGTGAAGGAGTATAAGCCTGGAAACAAGGACATCAAACATGTCCGAATCCTTCTGTATGGACCTGACGGAGCTGGAAAGTCCAGCTTCATCAAGTCTGTCTGCAGCGTCATACAAGGCAGAGTGACTACTGATGCTTTGACCTCTGACAAAAGTTACAATGGAACAGTAAGACAACTTTAGATCAACCTCTAAAGAAACATCAACTGTTTGATAAATCTTTCTCTTTAACTTTTCCCCCAACTTAACCCTAACTAAATGATCTGCATGAGAATAAACAGAGTTTAGTCTGACATTAATGTATCAGGGACTTCATACAGAATAAACACTGAGAACCATAAATCTGTAGATTATTGTGATTAAAACCAGCATTTCATCTTTGTGTGTTACAGTATGAAACGTTTAAAATCAGAAAAGAAGGAAACTCAGAGACATTCTGTCATTTCGTCTTCAATGACGTCATGGATCTGAAGGATGGAGATGGAATCTGTGTTGATGACATCAAACTGACCCTGAAAGGACATGTGAAGGAGGGTTACCAGGTACGACTGTCCCTTTAGTCAACTTTAAAGAGACCCTGTTATACTGCTTTTGAGCATCCTCTGTACTCTTGAGGGTCACTAAAATAGGTTTACAAAAAACATATTATGTTTCTCTTACTGCCCATTGCTGCAACTCCTCTGTCTGAATCTGTCTGAACTTGGCCCGCCTTTCTGAAAAACCTGGTGGACTCTCATTGGTCAGCTGGCCCACTGTTGTGATTGGTCAACCAAATTACAAACAAGCGGCTGGCGGGCTGCGCTGGCTGAGGCTGCTCATATAGACAGAACATTTGAAAAACTGGGCTGGTTTCTCACTCAACGAGATCATTAACGAGGAATTTCAAACTATACAACACAGTACAATATGGGGAAAATCCAACAAAAGGGGCTCTTTAACATGACTAAGTGATTAGCTAATATGACGTTTGTCATTTTAAGAAAGTAAGAGTTGAAATGCTGCAACACCAGCAGGCTGAGCTGGCCTAGGGCCGAGGTTATTATAGTTTAGTTAACCATTATAACCTTGCTTAGGGCTGTGCAATCATTTAGATTTGGATCATGAGTTCATCTCCAAACAACCACACAAACAAGGGAATTGAGAAAACTGGGATTTTTTAATTTTCACTGTTGATGTGTATTTTTTTCTAACTTCAATGGATGCAAACTCTTTCCAAAAGTCAAGTTACATTCTTAAACACAGTGTCATAATGTAATTGTTTTTTCCAGTTCAAGCCTTCATCTCCACTGTCTCCTGAGGATCCAGACTACAACTGTTGTCCCTCTGCAGACGACAAAGTCCATGTTCTGGTTTGTGTGCTTTCTGCTGACTCAGCAGTAATTACAGACTCAGTTCTGAAGAAGATGGCCGACATCAGAGAGGCAGCCAGTGAGCTGGGTAAGCAGGTTAACTTGATCTCTAGTCAGTGGTCAGACTCCAACACTCAAACATGAGTTCAGCACTTTAACACTGAGTCCATAATCCATAATTTATCACAGTTTGATACAGCCCATAATACAAAGATCAGGACTTAAAAACTAAAATAATGTTCAGGTTTCAGATCAGATTTAAAGGTCCCATGACATGCTTCTCTTTGGATGCTTTTATATAGACCTTAGTGGTCCCCTAATACTGCATCTGAAGTCTCTTTTATATAGACCTTAGTGGTCCCCTAATACTGCATCTGAAGTCTCTTTTATATAGACCTTAGTGGTCCCCTAATACTGTATCTGAAGTCTCTTTTATATAGACCTTAGAGGTCCCCTAATACTGCATCTGAAGTCTCTTCTATATAGACCTTAGTGGTCCCCTAATACTGTATCTGAAGTCTCTTTTATATAGACCTTAGTGGTCCCCTAATACTGTATCTGAAGTCTCTTTTATATAGACCTTAGTGGTCCCCTAATACTGTATCTGAAGTCTCTTTTATATAGACCTTAGTGCTCCCCTAATACTGCATCTGAAGTCTCTTCTATATAGACCTTAGTGGTCCCCTAATACTGTATCTGAAGTCTCTTTTATATAGACCTTAGTGCTCCCCTAATACTGTATCTGAAGTCTCTTTTATATAGACCTTAGTGGTCCCCTAATACTGCATCTGAAGTCTCTTTTATATAGACCTTAGTGGTCCCCTAATACTGTATCTGAAGTCTCTTTTATATAGACCTTAGTGGTCCCCTAATACTGTATCTGAAGTCTCTTTTATATAGACCTTAGTGGTCCTCTAATACTGTATCCAAAAACTTCCTGAAAAGCTAAACTACTGAGTGTGTTTCTGTCTGCAGGGATTCCCCAAATGGCAATAGGCACCTACATTGATTCAGCCTGTCCTGAAACTAAAAAGGATCTGAAGAATGTGTACAAGAGCCAGCAGCTGAAGCAAAAGGTGAGTTTCTGTTTATCTGAGTCTGTACAGAAATATAACCTCATATGTTTTAACTTTGTAGTACAAATATATTCAGTATATGAGCACAGAAACCCACATTATCTCCCATTGTTTAACACTCAGGTGAAAGACTTCAGCGCAGCAGTGGGAGTCCCAGAGAACTACATCTTTCCTGTGAAGAACTACAGTGATGAAACCCACATCAATGATGATGTCAACACTCTGATCCTGAGTGCACTGAGACAAATGATCAGCCTTGGAGACAACTTCATTGAGAAATGAATCTAAATATTAAAAACAGTGAGTCTGGGATGTCCAGTTATAATCTGTTGGCAGATAGCTTTGACAGTTAATGTCTGTATTTGATGAAGACTGTTGTCTCTATAAGACAGCTGGGATCTGATCCTAGTTACCAACACATACATGTAATTGCATGTTTGCATGTTTGTGATGAATAAATTCTGTGGCTTGCAGTCAGTGTGCAGGTGTCACTATTGTCATCAACACGTTACTTGAATGTATGAAAAGAATTTCTAGGCGTGCATGGTTTTCATTTTTTTATTATTCTGTCTGAAATCACAGAAACACACACTTCAGCCTCATACATGGCTGCACTAACTCAGGATTTACTAATTTCCTTCTCTATAACATTATCTTATTTAAACAAAATAAACAATCACATTGCATTACTACCCACACTCATATACTGTCTCTAGCAACGTACATACATAATGAGAGCAACGTTCCCAGTGCCTTAAAGCCTGCTATAAAGCCTGCTATAACCCATGAGTATCCATCTGGTGATAAACAGGTCAGTAGTTAGTCGACCTATCAGCATCCTACTAGTCATCTCAAAGGTCACTGAAACTGTAAACACCTTCCCAGGTGAACCTGGTTCTCCAGGGGGAATGTGGACATGGAGTCAAACCAGGGATGTTGCTGTTGGTGAAGAAACTGATATTTTTCAGGTGGACCTGGTTATATCCTGGCCTGGTAGAAAAACCACATGTTCCCCAATGTCAACAATGTGCCCAAACAGCAAACCCCAACCACTTAACATTAGGAAACAGGACTTGCCATGCAAATATTGACATACTGTACATTTCAAGTATGTTGCATAGAAGATGCTGCTCTATGATGCTGGTTTGGTTCTATCCCTGAGGAACCTTCCTGAAAGTATATAGGGTGAGGGTCTATGGAGCCCATGCTCTAGAACCTAATTCTAGCCTGAGATAACAGGTTTGGTGCACCTTCCAAGCATTCTGCACAATTTTCTGAAATATGTCATGTGGAAATAATTCCCATTCATTTACTCTTACAAAAAGGTCACTTCATTTTGAATGACACGTGTCCCTCTCCCTGCGCTGGCATGCTAGGTGCTAGCAGGTCCAAACCAATATGGCCCCACCCCACTCGGGTGCGACAACAACATATTAAAAAACCATCATCTTGGATTTTTGTGGACAAAAATGTAATTAAACAGCACCATTCTTCCAAAATGTCCAGACCATGGATTTCTTGGCATGGACCCAGGACCTGGTCATGTCTTGGCCAGGACAAGACTTTGACACACGCTAGCTGCTAGCAGGTCAAAACCAAGACTACAGGACTAAAGGAGCACAAACACCTTCAAGACTTCCTGGTTCAACACAGAACTTACTCTGGAAATGAGCAATCTGAGACCCCTTAATACATCCCAGTAACCCCCTGGTATTCCCCGTTCAGGAAGGACAACTGAGAAGAGTTTTGCAGTTTGGGTCAGAAAACTTGGGAAGAACCAAAGGCCAAAAGCCTGCCAAAAGTCCCACTGTAAGGGAAGGCTAAATTTGAGATGTGCTGTCCTTTCAATGGACCCAAGACTGCCAAACTTGGGTTACACAATTTACAAAATACTGTCTTTGATTCTGAAAAGGTTTCATGTCTTTAGGTAAGTTTTAAATTTGTACTGAAATTTTGGGTCCTAACTCAAATAGCCATGGCAAATAGTTTCCTGCCCCCTGAGTCCCTGGTTCTCCAGGGGTATGTGCAGATGGAGTTACTCTGGAAAGGAGCAATCTGAGGCTCAAACATTCATCCCAACCCCCCTGGTATTCACAGATGGTAAATAACATTTAAAAATATTTTAATGAGGTATTCTTCTCCTCCTATGTGTCCTGAGCAAACATCAAGTGTTCCCATTGGTTCTTGCCAAGTGTCCTAAAGTTTGCCCTTTTGTCTCAGGGAGGGATGGGAAAAGGTTTCCTAAAAGTATGCCCTTTTGTTAATAGTTCAAAATGAGCTCCAACAGTAGTATCCTACCTTTACATTAAAGCATTAGTGATGTAGTGAACCACAGTGAAGTGTTGTGAACGCAACTCCAGTAGTCCAGAAAAACTCCTCCCTTAGCTCCGCCCCCCTGCCCTTAACTGGCTCAGTTTAGCTTTTTGCTGCTCCCAAAGGGGTAAGCTTCGCTTCAAAACTCGAACCTCCTATGGCGCCATTTTGATGCTACCAAGCCATCACCTCCCGTTAGCATTCCATTGACTCCCATTCATTTTTACGTCACTTGACAGAGAATAAGTTTACATCTGAAGCGTTTAAAGACTCTATTTGTTCGTTGTTTATTTCTAAAGAAACACGACGATGTATAAAAGGCTCCATTACCTTGTAGCTCACGTTATGGCTCCGTAGCAGACGCTTTTATAACAATAAGCTAACGATTGGGTCATAACCACGAGACTTACTGTCACACAGTAGAGGAATTACCGTATAGTACAGGAGAAGCTCACAGGCAGTTTGGACTTCCATTAGCTGTTTAGGTTTAATTACTAATGTAAACTATCATGTTAGTGATCAGTAATTACTAATGTAAACTATCATGTTAGTGATCAGTAATTACTAATGTTAACTAGCATGTTAGTGATCAGTAATTACTAATGTTAACTAGCATGTTAGTGATCAGTAATTACTAATGTTAACTAGTATGTTAGTGATCAGTAATTACTAATGTTAACTAGCATGTTAGTGATCAGTAATTAGCCTGTGTCTATGTTATCTCCTTACATATACCTACACTCTCCGTCTCTGTAAGATTGGGAATGATTGAGATTTCTCTCGGCACAGCTACCAGAAGACTTCACACTTTCAGACACGTTGCTCACGTCACATTCACGTTGTCTTTCTCAGTTGGAGGCTGCTCAGTAATGCTGGCTATCACCGGAAAAGTGCTTCTAATATCCTTCACTGGTCTCAGAGACACGGGATCTGTTGGTCCACTTATATATATTGTCTATGGCTGCTCCCTGGTGGTGGGTGCCTGCTGAAGGTGGTGAGTAGGGTCCACATTTTTAGTCTTTCTTGGTGATTTAAAGTTGTCCCCCCAACTAACATGTGCCTTTTTGTGTTTTAGGTTCACCTGCTGCTGTTCTGCTTTACTTTGTTTTTGTTAGATTAACATTTTCTTTTCTCTTTTCTTTTATTAAGTTTGTTTACTTTGAATATATTTCTTTAATTTTGCTGGAGTATATGTTCTAAGATTGTTTATTTACTAATGGGGTTGTTGGCTTTTGTTAATTTTTGATTCTTTGTTTCAGGAGTGTCTTTCGTTTATTTCCGTGCTTTTTTTAGTTTGGCCTGGGTGTCATCAGGTGGGCGGCTAGGCACCGGGTTGGAACCTCGCTCCCATTGCATGCAAGTAGGCACTGGGACTCTTTTAGTACATGTTTTGTTGTAGCGTTTGTAGTGTTGCCCTCCCAGACTAGGGAGACAGGGTATCGTTACCTGTAGTCTGCCCCCACTGAAGCCCCAGCCCACTGATTTGAGTTTATTATATGTATTTCATTGGAGTTTTTTTAGTATTGTTATAGTTGTCTTCTTTTAGATCATTTTTGTTAATAAAAACATTTGTTCTGTTTTATCTACTGTCTCTGCCTCATCAGTTTCGAACCTGTGTCCTTATTAGAGTTTGGTTTTCATATCCTGGGGTGCAAGTCCCCAGGGGGTGTTGTTGGTCCCTAAGTTCCCCGCTTAGTTGTCTTTAGCTTCCTCTCCCAGTATTTATATATTTAAAATATTGCACTCCTTGCCATAGTAATATTAATCTAATGATAGGACATTCACAGCGGACATTGTTTTTAAGCTTTCATCAGTATTTCTCAGTGAAACTGAAAGAACTCTTTAGCTCTAAACATCTTGATTGCATGTTTTAAACACTGTAATAGCTCTGTTTGAAACCTGCAGTGTTTACATGAGCTTATGGTCATTTTGTTAAATCTTAGATTAATACTTTACTTGAAGGAATATTCGTAAGACTGACATGAACCCGACATGAACATGAAGGAGTCTTTATGAATGTTCATGTCATTAACTGTGATTCTGTAAGTTATGACACTTTGAATGCATTGTTTGAGATATCTGTGTTATGATAATTTGACAATAGCCTAGACAACATAACCTGTCATAAGTAGAAGCCATGTAGCTTCATATGTAAACATTAGGCTAAATTAAACTGTCATTAATGTTATACAACCAATTAGATGACAGTGAATGTAGTACAGAGTTAATTTACTGAATTTAAGACAGATAACATTAGACATGGGCTACTTGTTGCTAAAGTACCCACTAAATGCTGCTTACTGTAGTTAGCTAGATAGCTTTCTGAAGCTGTATAGCTGACTCAGCCCCGGTGCTTGTGTTATAATTTAACAGTAATAATAATACTGCTAATATGAATCTGAGACAAAGTGATCTGGATCACTTCTTTAAATATTAATAAGAAGAAAGCAATCTATATTTGAAAAAAAGGTTTGAAAATATTTTATGAAATCACTGGAGTGTTACATTAAAACAGAAAGTTCAAACGAGGCCTGCACAATTAATCGTAAAGTTATTGCAATATGGACTACTGCAATATCAAAAATATTTGTGAAAGGCAAATATGAGTCAAACTGTTCTGGATTAAGTATTGTGGTGCAGAGACGTCCCAGCTCATCCTCATCTCATCCTACAGACTAAAGATTTATTAACGTTTGGTACAGATCCTCACAAAAATCACACTATATTCATATCATCAATAAAATGTCATGGTTGTGTTTTAATGTTTTGGAGAAAACAAAGACAATTTCCACCAAGTTGGACAATAAAGTATTTTGTATCTGTCTGTCTTTCTGTCTGTTTTTCTGTCTCTGTCCCTCACTGTGTGTGTGTGTGTCTGTCTGTCATTTACATTTTTTTAATTTTAATAATTTTCAATGAAAATGAGAATAATGACAATATTATTATTCCCTCCAATATCCTGAATGATATCACAATTGCAATATCAGTCAAAATAATTGCAATTGGATATTTTTCTCATATCGTGCAGCCCTAGTTCCAACTTTGAATCGAATATTTAACCTAAAGCTGCAGACGAAGAGTTAAAGACAAACAGAACATTGATATGAACTATTATGATGCTTATATTTTAAACAAAAACATTTATATTATTTTATTGTATGACAGTGACAACACAGACTATAGACATATGAACATGTTTCTCTGATAAACACAACAACTGAAACATTGGTACAACATGCTGAACCTCCTAGATGGAGTTTTAAACAGCAGACGATTCATAAAGAACAATATTTGACATCTATGACCATTTTTTATTGAACAACTGCTAATTTCAGGAGAATATTAACCAAACTTCTCTGACTAGTACATTTCTCTGGCTTCAATAATTAGTAAGGGCTGTTCTGATGCTACAAGATGCTTCAAATTCACTTATTAAGACACTAAAACTAAAATGGCCACAAACTGCGTTTCTTTACCTCTTCTTGTATTTGTGGGACAGCCTGATCATTTCTTAAACAGCGCAGTAATCCTCTCTGGGTCTCATGGAAGAGAACGTGAACATCCAACACGACATCTACCGGTCAGTTTTGGTTCCTGGCCTCTCCCTTAGAGATAGGGTGAGAGTCATCCGTGGCCCGTCCAGCTGGGAGGAGGCCTCGGGGAAGACCCAGGACTAGGTGGAGGGAGGTCCAGCTGGGAGGAGGTCTCGGGGAAGACCCAGGACTAGGTGGAGGGAGGTCCAGCTGGGAGGAGGCCTCGGGGAAGACCCAGGACTAGGTGGAGGGAGGTCCAGCTGGGAGGAGGCCTCGGGAAGACCCAGGACTAGGTGGAGGGAGGTCCAGCTGGGAGGAGGCCTCGGGAAGACCCAGGACTAGGTGGAGGGAGGTCCAGCTGGGAGGAGGCCTCGGGAAGACCCAGGACTAGGTGGAGGGAGGTCCAGCTGGGAGGAGGCCTCGGGAAGACCCAGGACTAGGTGGAGGGAGGTCCAGCTGGGAGGAGGCCTCGGGAAGACCCAGGACTAGGTGGAGGGAGGTCCAGCTGGGAGGAGGCCTCGGGAAGACCCAGGACTAGGTGGAGGGGAGGTCCAGCTGGGAGGAGGCCTCGGGAAGACCCAGGACTAGGTGGAGGGAGGTCCAGCTGGGAGGAGGCCTCGGGAAGACCCAGGACTAGGTGGAGGGAGGTCCAGCTGGGAGGAGGCCTCGGGAAGACCCAGGACTAGGTGGAGGGAGGTCCAGCTGGGAGGAGGCCTCGGGAAGACCCAGGACTAGGTGGAGGGAGGTCCAGCTGGGAGGAGGCCTCGGGAAGACCCAGGACTAGGTGGAGGGAGGTCCAGCTTGGAGGAGGCCTCGGGAAGACCCAGGACTAGGTGGAGGGAGGTCCAGCTGGGAGGAGGCTCGGGGAAGACCCAGGACTAGGTGGAGGGAGGTCCAGCTGGGAGGAGGCCTCGGGAAGACCCAGGACTAGGTGGAGGGACGTCCACCTGGGAGGAGGCCTCGGGAAGACCCAGGACTAGGTGGAGGGACGTCCAGCTGGGAGGAGGCCTCGGGAAGACCCAGGACTAGGTGGAGGGAGGTCCAGCTGGGAGGAGGCCTCGGGAAGACCCAGGACTAGGTGGAGGGAGGTCCAGCTGGGAGGAGGCCTCGGGAAGACCCAGGACTAGGTGGAGGGAGGTCCAGCTGGGAGGAGGCCTCGGGGAAGACCCAGGACTAGGTGGAGGGAGGTCCAGCTGGGAGGAGGCCTCGGGGAAGACCCAGGACTAGGTGGAGGGAGGTCCAGCTGGGAGGAGGCCTCGGGAAGACCCAGGACTAGGTGGAGGGAGGTCCAGCTTGGAGGAGGCCTCGGGAAGACCCAGGACTAGGTGGAGGGAGGTCCAGCTGGGAGGAGGCCTCGGGAAGACCCAGGACTAGGTGGAGGGAGGTCCAGCTGGGAGGAGGCCTCGGGGAAGACCCAGGACTAGGTGGAGGGAGGTCCAGCTGGGAGGAGGCCTCGGGGAAGACCCAGGACTAGGTGGAGGGACGTCCAGCTGGGAGGAGGCCTCGGGAAGACCCAGGACTAGGTGGAGGGAGGTCCAGCTGGGAGGAGGCCTCGGGGAAGACCCAGGACTAGGTGGAGGGAGGTCCAGCTGGGAGGAGGCTTCGGGGAAGACCCAGGACTAGGTGGAGGGAGGTCCAGCTGGGAGGAGGAGTTGGGAAGACCCAGGACTAGGTGGAGGGAGGTCCAGCTGGGAGGAGGCCTCGGGAAGACCCAGGACTAGGTGGAGGGACGTCCAGCTGGGAGGAGGCCTCGGGGAAGACCCAGGACTAGGTGGAGGGAGGTCCAGCTGGGAGGAGGCCTCGGGAAGACCCAGGACTAGGTGGAGGGACGTCTAGCTGGGAGGAGGCCTCGGGAAGACCCAGGACTAGGTGGAGGGACGTCCAGCTGGGAGGAGGCCTCGGGAAGACCCAGGACTAGGTGGAGGGAGGTCCAGCTAGGAGGAGGCGGGGAAGACCCAGGACTAGGTGGAGGGAGGTCCAGCTGGGAGGAGGCCTCGGGGAAGACCCAGGAGTAGGTGGAGGCAGGTCCAGCTGGGAGGAGGCCTCGGGGAAGACCCAGGACTAGGTGGAGGGAGGTCCAGCTGGGAGGAGGCCTCGGGGAAGACCCAGGACTAGGTGGAGGGAGGTCCAGCTGGGAGGAGGCCCCTCGGGAAGACCCAGGACTAGGTGGAGGGAGGTCCAGCTGGAAGGAGGCCTGGGAAGACCCAGGACTAGGTGGAGGGAGATCCAGCTGGGAGGAACTTTAAAGCTGTTGGATGGAAACACACTTTCACACTCAGCTTGATTCACATGAGTTTTTTTACCGAACTTCACATAATTCGACTGACAAGTGGATGGAAACTTAGCTTCTGTCACATAAATGTAGTGCAGTAAAAACTACTATATTTAGTGGAGTAGAAGTATTCATTGAAAAAATCCTGACACCCACACACACATACATACACACAGACACACACAGACAGACACACACACACATACACACACACACACACACAGACACACACACAGACACACGCAGACAGACACACACACAGACACACACACACACACACACAGACAGACACACACACACACACACACACACACACACAGACACACAGACACACACACACACACACACACACACACACACACACACACACACACACACACACACACACACACACACACAGCCACACACACACACACACACACAGATACACACAAACACACACAGAAACAGAATCATGACCCAGTAATAGAAACATTTCATCGTTCCAGATAATAACTTTAATCTGGTCCATCAGAGTTGTCTCTGGGTCTGACTCCTCCAACGTGTCCGACCCTTTAAATCACACACAGATACACACAGAACCAGAACCATGAATCATGACCCAACGTTCCAGATAATAACTTTAATCTGGTCCATCAGAATTGTCTCTGGGTCTGACTCCTCCAACGTGTCCGGCCCTTTAAATCTGTGTTTGGAAATAATAATGAGCGTCTGAATGTTTTAATGAGTCCAAAGCTGTCAGAAGTTTATCAGTGATGTCACGGCGCCCTCTGCTGGACTCACAGTCAAACTGTTCTCTTTTCTCTCAATGGACATCTGCACACACACTTACAGTTGTTTCCGATCGCTATGATAATCTTTTCAATATTTTTAACAACTTCTCTAAACTCTGAACACAGCTAGCACAACATCCATCTGTGTAGGCTTTACAATTAACACATTCAAGTTGCTTTGACACAAATTCCTCCACAATATCCTCTCTATGTGTTGTCCCTGTGTGATTACCTCCCCCCTGTACTGAGAGACTATCTCCTCCCCCTGTACTGAGAGACTATCTCCTCCCCCTGTACTGAGAGACTATCTCCCCCTGTACTGAGAGTCTATCTCCTCCCCCCCTGTACTGAGAGACTATCTCCTCCCCCTGTACTGAGAGTCTATCTCCTCCCCCTGAGAGTATCTCCTCCCCTGTACTGAGAGACTATCTCCTCCCCCCTGTACTGAGAGACTATCTCCCCCCCCCTGTACTGAGAGACTATCTCCTCCCCCTGTACTGAGAGACTATCTCCCCCCTGTACTGAGAGACTATCTCCTCCCCCTGTACTGAGAGTATCTCCTGAGTACTATCTCCCCCCCCTGTACTGAGAGACTATATCTCCTCCCCTGTACCTATCTCCTCCCCTGTCCTCCCCTGAGAGACTATCTCCTCCCCTGTACTGAGAGACTATCTCCCCCCCTGACTGAGAGACTATCTCCTCCCCCTGTACTGAGACTATATCTCTCCCCCTGTACTGAGAGACTATCTCCTCCCCCTGTATCTCCCCCCCCTGTACTGAGAGACTATCTCCTCCCCTGAGAGACTATCTCCCCTGTACTGAGAGACTATCTCCTCCCCTGTACTGAGAGACCCCCTGTACTGAGAGACTATCTCCCCCCCCTGTACTGAGAGTCTATCTCCTCCCCCCTGTACTGAGAGACTATCTCCTCCCCCTGTACTGAGAGACTATCTCCTCCCCCTGTACTGAGAGACTATCTCCTCCCCCCTGTACTGAGAGACTATCTCCTCCCCTGTACTGAGAGACTATCTCCTCCCCCCCCTGTACTGAGAGACTATCTCCTCCCCCCTGTACTGAGAGTCTATCTCCTCCCCCTGTACTGAGAGTCTATCTCCTCCCCTGTACTGAGAGACTATCTCCTCCCCCTGTACTGAGAGACTATCTCCTCCCCCCTGTACTGAGAGACTATCTCCCCCCCCTGTATCTCCTCCCCCTGTACTGAGAGACTATCTCCTCCCCTGTACTGAGAGTCTATCTCCTCCCCTGTACTGAGACTATCTCCTCCCTGTACTGAGAGACTATCTCCTCCCCTGTACTGAGAGACTATCTCCCCCTGTACTGAGAGACTATCTCCTCCCCTGTACTGAGAGACTATCTCCTCCTCCCCCCTGTACTGAGAGACTATCTCCTCCCCCTGTACTGAGAGACTATCTCCCCCCCCCTGAGAGACTATCTCCCCCCTGTACTGAGAGACTATCTCCTCCCCCTGTACTGAGAGACTATCTCCTCCCCCTGTACTGAGAGACTATCTCCTCCCCCTGTCTCCTCCCCTGAGAGACTATCTCCCCCCTGTATCTCCTCCCCTGAGAGACTATATCCTCCCCTGTACTGAGAGACTATCTCCTCCCCTGTACTGAGACTATCTCCTCCCCCTGTACTGAGACTATCTCCTCCCCTGTACTGAGAGACTATCTATCTCCCCTGTACTGAGAGACTATCTCTCCCCCCCCTGTATATCCTCCCCTGTACTGAGAGACTATCTCCTCCCCTGTACTGAGAGACTATCTCCTCCCCTGTACTGAGACTATCTCCTCCCCTGTACTGAGAGACTATCTCTCCCCCCCTGTCCTCCCCCTGAGAGACTATCTCCCCCCCTGTACTGAGAGACTATCTCCTCCCCCTGTACTGAGAGACTATCTCCTCCCCCCTGTACTGAGAGACTATATCTCCTCCCCCTGTACTGAGAGACTATCTCCTCCCCCCTGTACTGAGAGACTATCTCCTCCCCCCCTGTACTGAGAGACTATCTCCCCCTGTACTGAGACTATCTCCTCCCCCTGTACTGAGAAACTGAGAGACTATCCCCCTGTACTGAGACTATCTCCTCCCCTGTACTGAGAGACTATCTCCCCCCTGTACTGAGAGTCTCTCCTCCCCTGTACTGAGAGACTATCTCCTCCCCTGTACTGAGAGACTATCTCCTCCCCCCTGTACTGAGAGACTATCTCCTCCCCCCTGTACTGAGAGTCTATCTCCTCCCCTGTACTGACACACACACACAGAGACACACACACACACACACACACACACACACACACACACACACACACTAAAGCAGTACAAAATCATAAGATTTTGTAAATTATACTGAAGGGTTAGGTTAAAACAGATATGAGAGGATAATTATTAAAGCAGTTTAAAAAGCAAAAAGATTTTAAAGGAGCCACTTGACAGGAGGTATAATATATATATATATATATATATATATATATATATATATATATATATATATATATATATATATATATATATATATATATATATATATATATATATATATATTATAAATGTGTTTCTTTAGTTTCATGACTATTTACATTGTAGATTCTCACTGAATGCATCAAAACTATGAATGAACACATATGGAATTATGTACTTAACAAAAAGTGTGAAATAACTGAAAACATGTCTTATATTTTAGATTCTTCAAAGTAGCCACCCTTTGCTTTTTTTATTAATAAGGGAAATAATTCCACTAATGAACCCTGACAAAGCACACCTGTGAAGGTAAAACCATTTCAGGTGACTACCTCATGAAGCTCATTGAGAGAACACCAAGGGTTTGCAGAGTTATCAAAAAAAGCAAAGGGTGGCTACTTTGAAGAATCTAAAATATAAGACATGTTTTCAGTTATTTCACACTTTTTTTTTAAGGACATAATTCCATATGTGTTCATTCATAGTTTTGATGCCTTCAGTGAGAATCTATAATGTAATTAGTCATGAAAATAAAGAAACACATTGATTGAGAAGGTGTGTCCAACCTTTTGGCCTGTACTGTGTATATATAAAATCTCTCCCCCGGCTACATTCAGAGATCTGCCCCGGCGTCACAGTATCATATCACTTTTAAACAATTAAATAATGATAATAAACATGGGAACGTATTAATACAGGGGCCAATCACTGAGACTTATAAATGAAATAACATCAGATGGATTTGAGAGTGTGGGGGGTGATTTTGAGTCTCAGTTCCACGTGTTAGGGTTCGGCCTCGAGGAAGATCTGGCTACACCACAGATGCATTCTGGGACAGGAGAAGAAAACTCCTCATCCAATATTAAATGAAGTTAGCTGCTGATACAATACAGTAATGTGAGATATTTAAATCAGCTGATACAGATGTGTGTTTGTATGTTTATGTGTTTCCTGTATTTTAACATGTGTGACTATTTAAAAGCCCCTCTAGGGAAATACATTAATAACTATACATGCTGTGGTGCTGTACATTGGAGATTTGTTTTTCGATGCAGCCTGCATATCAGTTTAGGTCAACAATAAGTTTTGGCCCGTCTGGTTGGGCACAAAACCCCAAAAGAAGGGAAACTGTTTTTCAAATTGTAATTAAGCGACACAGAATTTAGCAGATTTACCGACTTTAAGACTCAGACATTCCCCCAGAAGCAGAGAGCTGCATGTGGTGTCTACTTTTAAAAATGTAATCTTTGTTTTGTTTGATGTGCTAAACTCTCTGATGGATAAGGAACTTTTTTAGGGCTTAATGTCGACCTGTAACTGAGAAGATTATATGAGACAAGCAGTAATACAGTCAAAGATATTTCACTTTTCTATTAAAGCTCTCATATTCTGCTCATTTTCAGGTTAATAATTATATTTAGAGGTTGTACCAGAATAGGTTTTAATTTTCAAAAAACACCATATTTTTGTTGTACTGCACATTGCTGCAGCTCCTCTTTTCACCCTGTGTGTTGAGCTCTCTGTTTTAGTTACAGAGTGAGACATCTCACTGCTGTAACATCTTTGTTGGGAGTCGCACATGCTCAGTACCTATGTAAGGACTACTAGCCAGTCAGAAGCAGAGTATGAGGACCCTGACAGTAGCTAGGTAAGGACTACTAGCCAGTCAGAAGCAGAGTATGAGGGTCCTGACAGTACCTAGGTAAGGACTACTAGCCAGTCAGAAGCAGAGTATGAGGGCCCTGACAGTACCTATGTAAGGACTACTAGCCAGTCAGAAGCAGAGTATGAGGGTCCTGACAGTACCTAGGTAAGGACTACTAGCCAGTCAGAAGCAGAGTATGAGGGTCCTGACAGTACCTAGGTAAGGACTACTAGCCAGTCAGGAGCAGAGTATGAGGGCCCTGTCAGTACCTAGGTAAGGACTACTAGCCAGTCAGGAGCAGAGTATGAGGGCCCTGACAGTACCTAGGTAAGGACTACTAGCCAGTCAGAAGCAGAGTATGAGGGGGCCCTGACAGTACCTAGGTAAGGACTACTAGCCAGTCAGGAGCAGAGTATGAGGGCCCTGACAGTACCTAGGTAAGGACTACTAGCCAGTCAGGAGCAGAGTATGAGGGGGCCCTGACGGTACCTAGGTAAGGACTACTAGCCAGTCAGAAGCAGAGTATGAGGGCCCTGTCAGTACCTAGGTAAGGACTACTAGCCAGTCAGGAGCAGAGTATGAGGGCCCTGACAGTACCTAGGTAAGGACTACTAGCCAGTCAGAAGCAGAGTATGAGGGCCCTGTCAGTACCTAGGTAAGGACTACTAGCCAGTCAGAAGCAGAGTATGAGGGCCCTGACAGTAACTAGGTAAGGACTACTAGCCAGTCAGAAGCAGAGTAAACAAACCCATGTGACGCGTTCGTCCAATCAGCTGCCGGTTTTCATTTCCTGGGCGACATTACAGGTTAGCGCCGCCTGCTGTTATGGAGACGTATTACGTCTCGTCTCCTCTCGTCTTGTTGGTCTGTTCTGATCATATCGACGAGGTTTCTGATCATATCGACGGGGTTTCTGATCATATCGACGAGGTTTCTGATGATATCGACGAGGTTTCTGATCATATCGACGAGGTTTCTGATCATATCGACGGGGTTTCTGATCATATCGACGGGGTTTCTGATCATATCGACGGGGTTTCTGATCATATCGACGAGGTTTCTGTTCATATCGACGAGGTTTCTGATCATATCGACGAGGTTTCTGATGATATCGACGGGGTTTCTGATCATATCGACGGGGTTTCTGATCATATCGACGAGGTTTCTGATCATATCGACGAGGTTTCTGATGATATCGACGGGGTTTCTGATGATATCGACGGGTTTCTGATCATATCGACGAGGGTTTCTGATCATATCGGCGAGGTTTCTGATCATATCGACGAGGTTTCTGTTCATATCGACGAGGGTTTCTGATCATGTCGACGAGGTTTCTGATGATGTCGACGGGGTTTCTGATGATATCGACGGGGTTTCTGATGATATCGACGGGGTTTCTGATCATATCGACGAGGTTTCTGATCATATCGACGAGGTTTCTGATCATATCGACGAGGTTTCTGATCATATCGACGGGGTTTCTGATCATATCGACGAGGTTTCTGATCATATCGACGAGGTTTCTGATCATATAGACGGGGTTTCTGATCATATCGACGGGGTTTCTGATCATATCGACGGGGTTTCTGATCATATAGACGGGGTTTCTGATGATATCGACGGGGTTTCTGATCATATCGACGGGGTTTCTGATCATATCGACGAGGTTTCTGATCATATCGACGGGGTTTCTGATCATATCGACGAGGTTTCTGATCATATCGACGAGGTTTCTGATGATATCGACGGGGTTTCTGATCATATCGACGGGGTTTCTGATCATATCGACGAGGTTTCTGATCATATCGACGGGGTTTCTGATGATATCGACGGGGTTTCTGATCATATCGACGGGGTCGTCGGCTATATGTGTCTACACCTTTACATGCACAAAGAAGATATATAACACAATAAAGGAAAGGGGAAAAGCCAAAAATCTGAATATGAGCACTTTAAATAAGAGCATGTCCATGTCTGTGTGTGGATGTGATTGTGTTTCTCCAGCCGTAGAGAAGTTGGGTTAGCACCCCTCATCTAATACGACAGGAGAACCGACGGCGGCATAAAGGGATGTTAGGGTTATTTAGAGTGTGTGGTGCGGAGGTTAGACGGCAGAGCTTCATGTATGTGTCCCACACGCTGACACACTGCGACAGATGCCTGAGAGCTGCAGGATTATCTCCGCCTCGCTGTCACTTTTACATCTTTGATTAAAAGTTAATGAGCTGAGAGGCAGAGGAATGCTGAGCAGGCCCAGTATTTACAGCTGGCAGAAACACAGTGTTCCCCCACTGACACACATATACAGTACACACATATACAGTATGTATACACACACATATACACACATACAGTAGATACACACATATAGTATATACACACATACAGTAGATACACACATATACAGTATGTATACACACACATATACACACATACAGTAGATACACACATATAGTATATACACACATACAGTAGATACACACATATACAGTACACACATATACACACATACAGTAGATACACACATATACAGTATGTATACACACACATATACACACATACAGTAGATACACACATATAGTATATACACACACATACAGTAGATACACACATATACAGTATATATACACACATACAGTAGATACACACATATACAGTATGTATACACACACATATACACACATACAGTAGATACACACATATACAGTATGTATACACACACATATACACACATACAGTAGATACACACATATACAGTATATATACACACACATATACACACATACAATAGATACACACATATACAGTATGTATACACACACATATACACACATACAGTAGATACACACATATAGTATATATACACACACATATACACACATACAGTAGATACACACATACACACACATATGGTATATACACACATACAGTAGATACACACATATAGTATATATACACACATATACACACATACAGTAGATACACACATATACAGTATATACACACATACAGTATATATACACATATATACACATACAGTAGATACACACATATACAGTATATATACACACACATATACACACATACAGTAGATACACACATATACAGTATATATACACACACACATATACACACATACAGTAGATACACACATATACAGTATATATACACACATATACACACATACAGTAGATACACACATATAGTATATATACACACATATACACACATACAGTAGATACACACACATATACAGTATATATATACACACACATATACACACATACAGTAGATACACACATATAGTATATATACACACATATACACACATACAGTAGATACACACATATACACACATATGGTATATACACACATACAGTAGATACACACATATAGTATATATACACACATATACACACATACAGTAGATACACACATATACAGTATATATACACACATATACACACATACAGTAGATACACACATATACAGTATATACACACATACAGTATATATACACATATATACACATACAGTAGATACACACATATACAGTATACAGTATATACACACACATATACACACATACAGTAGATACACACATATACAGTATATATACACACACACATATACACACATACAGTAGATACACACATATACAGTATATATACACACATATACACACATACAGTAGATACACACATATAGTATATATACACACATATACACACATACAGTAGATACACACACATATACAGTATATATATACACACACATATACACACATACAGTAGATACACACATATAGTATATATACACACATATAGTATATATACACATATACAGTATATATACACACACATATACACACATACAGTAGATACACACATATAGTATATATACACACATATACACACATACAGTAGATACACACATATACACACATTTGGTATATACACACACATATACACACAAACAATAGATACACACATATAGTATATATACAAAAATACACACATACAGTATATATACACATATACAGTATATATACACACATATATACACATACAGTAGATACACACATACATATATACATAAACACACATATATACACACATACATATATACATATACACACATACATATACAGTATACTGTATATACACACATATACACACACACACACATATACACACATACATATATACATAAACACACATATATACATTCACACATATACACACATACATATATACATAAACACATATATACATACACACATATACACACATACATATATAGATAAACACACATATATACATACACATATACATAACCACACATATATACACACCTACATACACACATATACATACAAACAGTACTGCATCAGCAAGCTCTCTCCCAGACTAATATTTCAAAGCAGACTAATGTTTCCAGATGTGCTGTTCAAAGTCTTGATAAAGAGCACAAAGAAACGGGCAGTGTTGAGGATCGTAGACGCAGTGGTCGGCCAAGGAAACTGAAAAACACAGCAAGTTTATTTCCCTTCAAAATGGGAAGATGTCCAGCAGGGCCATCAGCTCTGAACTGGTAGAAACCAAATTAGTGCCAAAGTGATTGTAAAGAACTGTAACACTTCCATTCTTAGTTTACAGCATTTTTCATACCTGTCTAAAACTTTTGCACAGTTCTGTATATACACACATAAACACACATATATCTATATATATATATATATATATATATATATATATATATATATATATATATATATATATATATATATATATATATATATATATATATATTTACATACATATAAACACACAGATATATAAACACAATGTTCCCCACTGACACATATATACACACACATATATACATAGTGTATGTATATTATCCTAGCTAGTCTGTGAACCCAGATATTTAGGAGAAAACAGCAGATTTTGATCCATCAGTGGCTGTAATATAACAGCAGACATGAAGAAGCTGCTGGTGGATGAGTTACTGAGCAGCAACATTACTCCAGATTACTGCAGATTACAGGGATTATATACTGTATGATGGATTATATACTGTATGATGGATTATATACTGTATGATAGATTATATACTGTATGATGGATTATATACTGTATGATGGATTATATACTGTATGATGGATTATATACTGTATGATAGATTATATACTGTATGATGGATTATATACTGTATGATAGATTATATACTGTATGATGGATTATATACTGTATGATGGATTATATACTGTATGATAGATTATATACTGTATGATATATTATATAGTGTATGATGGATTATATACTGCATGATAGATTATATACTGTATGATAGATTATATACTGTATGATGGATTATATACTGTATGATAGATTATATACTGTATGATGGATTATATACTGTATGATAGATTATATAATGTATGATGGATTATATACTGTATGATAGATTATATACTGTATGATAGATTATATACCGTATGATGGATTATATACCGTATGATAGATTATATACTGTATGATGGATTATATACTGTATGATAGATTATATAATGTATGATGGATTATATACTGTATGATAGATTATATACTGTATGATAGATTATATACTGTATGATAGATTATATACCGTATGATGGATTATATACCGTATGATAGATTATATACCGTATGATAGATTATATACTGTATGATGGATTATATACTGTATGATGGATTATATACTGTATGATAGATTATATACTGTATGATAGATTATATACTGTATGATGGATTATATAATGTATGATAGATTATATACTGTATGATATATTATATACTGTATGATAGATTATATACTGTATGATGGATTATATACTGTATGATAGATTATATAATGTATGATGGATTATATAATGTATGATGGATTATATACTGTATGATGGATTATATACTGTATGATGGATTATATACTGTATGATAGATTATATACTGTATGATGGATTATATACTGTATGATGGATTATATACTGTATGATAGATTATATACTGTATGATGGATTATATACTGTATGATAGATTATATACTGTATGATGGATTATATACTGTATGATGGATTATATACTGTATGATAGATTATATACTGTATGATAGATTATATACTGTATGATAGATTATATACTGTATGATGGATTATATACTGTATGATGGATGATGGGTCACAACTGTTGGTCCATCAGAGAATCCAGGTCAGTCTCATGTAACTCTGTAGTCCTGTAACTCTGCTCAGGAAACTGTAACAGTAACCCAACTACTCTGATATGTGGAGAGATGTCTCAGCGTGTGTGTGTGTGTGTGTGTGTGTGTGTGTGTGTCTGTGTGTGTGTGTGTGTCTCTGTGTGTGTGTGTGTGTGTGTGTGTGTCTCTGTGTGTGTGTGTGTGTGTGTGTGTGTGTGTGTGTGTGTGTGTGTGTGTCCTCTTGTCTGTAATTTTATTGATCCATGTTTTCTGTCTCTCTCTTTTTATTCTTTTTAAAAAACTTTATATGCATATTCTCTCATATTTGTTATCGGACAAGGCAGCCATGTTTCTCTTTCAATGAACAATCTTACATAATGATGACATAACATAGCAAAATTTAAATTATAAAGAAGAGTAAATAAATACACAATAAGAAAAAACAGGAAGTTAAAGTTAAACAATAAAAAAAGCAATTACTACAAAATAATGAATACAAAAATGTTAAATTGAAAAGAAGGCTAAAATAACCACAATAATCCTTCAAAATAATCCTTTAGTATATCAACCGGCCACTCTCTCTGGCATTCCTGACGTCCTGCGTCATGCCGTCACCACTCTCTCTGGAAGGAGGCGGGCTTTCTCTGGCATTCCTGACGTCGTGCGTCATGACGCCGCACGGGATTGGTGGAAGAATACCGGCTGAGCTCGTTCTCCGTCCCTATTGGCCACTGCGGGTGTCAGCCACATTCCCCTCCACTCTGTGGCGGATTACTATGGAAGAAGGTGGAAAACAGTGAAATAATCCGATGGGCCGCCATCTTGCCTGTGCTGGTTGAAGCAGGGACGGAGTGGAAGTTAGGACGGAGCCCGGAACGTGACCCCGGCGGGGAGGAACAAGCCGCGGATGTTTATTTGGATAATTTACCCCCCACACTGAGGACGATCTGCGCGGTTGTGTGTGTGTGCGGTTTGTGGTTTTCCAGTTTGGAAACCCGCTCTCATCAAATCAGTTCGACTGCTAGCTAGCTAGCTAGTTAGCCACGGAGCTAACGGCTAGCCGGGCCAGCTAGCTGTCCGATGACCGAGCTGTGGTCGTCAGCGGCGGATTGAAGGCTCGGGAACATTGGGTGTGTTTCTCCAGATCTCCCGGAGGATTATTGTACACGCTAACATGCGAACACCTGACCTTTTAGTTTGGGGACCAAGCGGAGAGTGTCTGTGAATAAGAGGGGGGATCTGGAGCGGCTTTAACACGATAATCCTGCTGCGGCAATCAGTGCAGATCGATGGGAAATGTCCTCTCGGGATCAAGCTGTTTATCGGACTGAAAGTCTCTCTTATTACTCAGATATCGGCCTGCTCAACTGGGTTTGATCCCGAGGAAGAGAGCTATAACTCGGGTGTCTCTCTGCCCGGGCCTGTCCTCACGTAAACGGGTTAAATGTGTCCTATTTTCACACTGTGAACCGTAACAACACTACATATACGGACCGGGACATCCGGGACATGGTCGGTGTCTGCCATCAGAATTAAAGCTACTTTAATCCGGGTTCTGTTCACGTTCACGGGATTATAAAAAACATTATTAAGGATTTGTGTGTTTGGATCCACGATGGGATCAGCCACCAAACTGGCCTTCAGTGTTTTCCTCATCTCCTGCTCCTCAGGTTAGTACACACTCACTGTACACACACACACACACACACACACACACACACACACACACACACACACACACATTTCCTGCTCCTCAGGTTAGTACAGACACACACACACACACACACACATACATACACAGAGACAGAGACACATACACACATACACACACACACACACACACATACACAGACACACACACACTTCCTGCTCCTCAGGTTAGTACAGACACACACACACACACACACATACACACAGAGACACATACACGCATACATACACATACACACATACATACACACACACACACACACACATACACAGAGACACACACACATCTCCTGCTCCTCAGGTTAGTACACACAGACACACTTAACACACACAGACACATACACAAAGACACACACTGTACACACATTCTCCATATAACATCACATCAGTCTCTGAAAGCTTTCTAAACTTCTATTTTCATGTTCTATTAAACAGATTAGATTTATTTCTTACTCTGTTGCTGCTGCTACACTCAACAAACAAAGGCCTAATAACACTTAATAACACTTAATAACACTTAATAACACTTATATACTTACACTTATAACGACATTGATTTCACAATAAGTCTTGCAACTTTTTATATGACAGAATAATACAGACACATCTGGTGTGTGTGTGTGTGTGTGTGTGTGTGTGTGTGTGTGTGTGTGTGTCATGTATATTTGATGAGAGGTTCACATTTAAAGGGCCAGTGCACTGTTTAGGTTCAGTATTTCAGCAGGCTGACTTATCGCTACACCAGAAACCTCTTTACATATTATTTTGGAGTATTTTATAACAACCAGATAGGCCTGCACGATTTGGAAAAAACATTGACAAACATGAAAAAAAGACCTATTTAGAAATACTAAATCTTTCTCAACTACTGGGGTGATTGTAGGGGAGAGCATCTACAAAGAAAATACAAATGTTCTTATGTGAAGCATTGTTTGTTGAACTTTAATGCTTCACAAACAACCAGAACCAGTAAGCGCTGTGACTACTCTTCTGAAGAGATTTTGGAGAGGGACATTAGTTAAATACACTGGTTGACTGACATGACACCATTGTATTCATATGATATCAAGCCAGGCTAAAGTCAGTGATATTAATAATGCACGTATGTTGCTTCCTCTGATGATTGGTGGTTGGGTGTGCATGCAGACCTGCACGTCACACACTAGCAACAAACTGTGTATCCAAGAGCACTTAAATCAGTGTAAATGACGTTATATCAGACACAGATTGCTGTTGTAGATTAGTGTTACGTTTCCAGCATCGCAGCTCCAAACCGTAACGTTAGCTGGGACAGACGCCTTGTTTCTTTAGGCCAGGGGTCCCCAACACGGTGCCCGTGGGCACCAGGTAGCCCCCGAGGACCACATGAGTAGCCCTCAGGCCTGTTCTAAAAATGAAAATTGAATATTGATATTATCTGTTTCCCACCTTGTTAAGTCATTGTTGATAATTATTGTGAGAAATCATTAACTTGATCAGTGTCTTCACATAGATGAGTATCATTAATCATTAATAATCATATATAACTAAAGGCAAACTGAGCATATTTGTTAGGCTATTTCAGAAGAGAGTATCAAACTGGTAGCCCTTCATATGACTCAATATCCATGAAGTAGCTCTCAGTTTCAAAAAGGTTGGTGACCCCTGCTTTAGGCTAACTATGTTAGCTTTAGCCACCAACACTGGTATAGATGGAGCTTAAACACAACACTGTCTATAGTAACACTAATAGAGCTTAAACACAACACTGTCTATAGTAACACTGGTATAGATGGAGCTTAAACACAACACTGTCTATAGTAACACTAATAGAGCTTAAACACAACACTGTCTATAGTAACACTGGTATAGATAGAGCTTAAACACAACACTGTTTATAGTAACACTGGTATAGATGGAGCTTAAACACAACACTGTCTATAGTAACACTAATAGAGCTTAAACACAACACTGTCTATAGTAACACTGGTATAGGTAGACCTTAAACACAACACTGTCTACAGTAACACTGGTATAGATAGAGCTTAAACACAACACTGTCTATAGTAACACTGGTATAGATAGACCTTAAACACAACACTGTCTATAGTAACACTGGTATAGATGGAGCTTAAACACAACACTGTCTATAGTAACACTAATAGAGCTTAAACACAACACTGTCTATAGTAACACTGGTATAGATAGACCTTAAACACAACACTGTCTATAGTAACACTAATAAAGCTTAAACACAACACTGTCTATAGTAACACTGGTATAGATGGAGCTTAAACACAACACTGTCTATAGTAACACTGGTATAGATAGAGCTTAAACACAACACTGTCTATAGTAACACTGGTATAGATGGAGCTTAAACACAACACTGTCTATAGTAACACTGGTATAGATAGACCTTAAACACAACACTGTCTACAGTAACACTGGTATAGATAGAGCTTAAACACAACACTGTCCATAGTAACACTGGTATAGATGGAGCTTAAACACAACACTGTCGATAGTAACACTGGTATAGATAGACCTTAAACACAACACTGTCTATAGTAACACTGGTATAGATAGACCTTAAACACAACACTGTCTATAGTAACACTAATAGAGCTTAAACACAACACTGTCTATAGTAACACTGGTATAGATAGACCTTAAACACAACACTGTCTATAGTAACACTAATAGAGCTTAAACACAACACTGTTTATAGTAACACTGGTATAGATGGAGCTTAAACACAACACTGTCTATAGTAACACTGGTATTGATAAAGCTTAAAAACAACACTGTCTATAGTAACACTGGTATAGATAGAGCTTAAACACAACACTGTCTACAGTAACACTGGTATAGATAGACCTTAAACACAACATTGTCTATAGTAACACTAATAGAGCTTAAACACAACACTGTTTATAGTAACACTGGTATAGATGGAGCTTAAACACAACACTGTCTATAGTAACACTAATAGAGCTTAAACACAACACTGTCTATAGTAACACTGGTATAGATAAAGCTTAAAAACAACACTGTCTATAGTAACACTGGTATAGATAGACCTTAAACACAACACTGTCTATAGTAACACTGGTATAGATGGAGCTTAAACACAACACTGTCTATAGTAACACTGGTATAGATAGAGCTTAAACACAACACTGTCTACAGTAACACTGGTATAGATAGAGCTTAAACACAACACTGTCCATAGTAACACTGGTATAGATGGAGCTTAAACACAACACTGTCTATAGTAACACTGGTATAGATAGAGCTTAAACACAACACTGTCTACAGTAACACTGGTATAGATAGAGCTTAAACACAACACTGTCTACAGTAACACTGGTATAGATAGAGCTTAAACACAACACTGTCCATAGTAACACTGGTATAGATGGAGCTTAAACACAACACTGTCTATAGTAACACTGGTATAGATGGAGCTTAAACACAACACGGTCTATAGTAACACTGGTATAGATAGAGCTTAAACACAACACTGTCCATAGTAACACTGGTATAGATGGAGCTTAAACACAACACTGTCTATAGTAACACTGGTATAGATAAAGCTTAAAAACAACACTGTCTATAGTAACACTGGTATAGATAGACCTTAAACACAACACTGTCTATAGTAACACTAATAGAGCTTAAACACAACACTGTCTATAGTAACACTGGTATAGATAGACCTTAAACACAACACTGTCTATAGTAACACTAATAGAGCTTAAACACAACACTGTCTATAGTAACACTGGTATAGATAGACCTTAAACACAACACTGTCTATAGTAACACTGGTATAGATAGAGCTTAAACACAACACTGTCTATAGTAACACTAATAGAGCTTAAACACAACACTGTCTATAGTAACACTGGTATAGATAGAGCTTAAACACAACACTGTCTATAGTAACACTGTCTAAACACAACACTGTCTATAGTAACACTGGTATAGACCTTAAACACAACACTGTCTATAGTAACACTGGTATAGATAGAGCTTAAACACAACACTGTCTATAGTAACACTGGTATAAATAGAGCTTAAACACAACACTGTCTATAGTAACACTAATGGCTTAAACACAACACTGTCTAGTAACACTGGTATAGATAGAGCTTAAACACAACACTGTCTATAGTAACACTGGTATAGATAGACCTTAAACACAACACTGTCTATAGTAACACTGGTATAGATAGAGCTTAAACACAACACTGTCTATAGTAACACTGGTATAGATAGAGCTTAAACACAACACTGTCTATAGTAACACTGGTATAGGTAGACCTTAAACACAACACTGTCTATAGTAACACTGGTATAGATAGAGCTTAAACACAACACTGTCTATAGTAACACTGGTATAGATAGAGCTTAAACACAACACTGTTTATAGTAACACTGGTATAGATAGAGCTTAAACACAACACTGTCTATAGTAACACTGGTATAGATAGAGCTTAAACACAACACTGTCTACAGTAACACTGGTATAGATAGACCTTAAACACAACACTGTCTATAGTAACACTGGTATAGATAGAGCTTAAACACAACACTGTCTACAGTAACACTGGTATAGATAGACCTTAAACACAACACTGTCTATAGTAACACTAATAGAGCTTAAACACAACACTGTCTACAGTAACACTGGTATAGATAGACCTTAAACACAACACTGTCTATAGTAACACTGGTATAGATAGAGCTTAAACACAACACTGTCACAACACTGGTATAGATAGACCTTAAACACAACACTGTCTATAGTAACACTAATAGAGCTTAAACACAACACTGTCTATAGTAACACTGGTATAGATAGAGCTTAAACACAACATTGTCTATAGTAACACTGGTATAGATAGACCTTAAACACAACACTGTCTATAGTAACACTAATAGAGCTTAAACACAACACTGTCTATAGTAACACTGGTATAGATAGAGCTTAAACACAACACTGTGTATAGTAACACTAATAGAGCTTAAACACAACACTGTGTATAGTAACACTAATAGAGCTTAAACACAACACTGTGTATAGTAACACTAATAGAGCTTAAACACAACACTGTGTATAGTAACACTAATAGAGCTTAAACACAACACTGTGTATAGTAACACTAATAGATGTATATCCTACAGTATAACTCCCAGAGGCTTGGGCTCTAACGGGATGTTTCCTTGCTCAGGTGCCATCCTGGGACGATCAGACACTCAGGAGTGCATCCACTACAACTACAGCCCTGGGTCCTCGGGGGGGTCCTCCGGGTCCTCTGGGGGGTCCTCGGGGGGGTCCTCCGGGTCCTCGGGGGTCTGAGAGCCGGGGCAACCTGAGCGGCGTGGTCACCTGCTCCGGAGAGAAGGATAAGAGACTCCACTGCTTCGCTACGTGGAAGAACGTGTCGGGAGAAGTCAGGGTGGTCAAACAGGGCTGCTGGCTGGACGACCCCGACTGTTACAACCGGTAATTATTATCATTACCTCATTTATTATCAGGTACAATAGGACAATAAGAGACACAGACACACACACACAGAGACATATAATCTGTTTTTAAAGGTCCCATGGCATGAAAAGTTCACTTTATGAGGTTTTTTAACATTAATGAGTTCCCCCAGCCTGCCTATGGTCCCCCAGTGGCTAGAAATGGTGATAGGTGTAAACCGAGCCCTGGGTATCCTGCTCTGCCTTTGAGAAAATTAAAGCTCAGATGGACCAATCAGGAATCTTCTCCTTATGAGGTCATAAGGGGAAAGGTTACCTCCCCTTTCTACCACTAAGGTCTATATAAAGAGACTTCAGATACAGTATTAGGGGACCACTAAGGTCTATATAAAAGAGACTTCAGATACAGTATTAGGGGACCACTAAGGTCTATATAAAAGAGACTTCAGATACAGTATTAGGGGACCAATAAGGTCTATATAAAAGAGACTTCAGATACAGTATTAGGGGACCACTAAGGTCTATATAAAAGAGACTTCAGATACAGTATTAGGGGACCACTAAGGTCTATATAAAAGAGACTTCAGATACAGTATTAGGGGACCACTAAGGTCTATATAAAAGAGACTTCAGATACAGTATTAGGGGACCACTAAGGTCTATATAAAAGAGACTTCAGATACAGTATTAGGGGACCACTAAGGTCTATAAAAAGAGACTTCAGATACAGTATTAGGGGACCACTAAGGTCTATATAAAAGAGACTTCAGATACAGTATTAGGGGACCACTAAGGTCTATATAAAAGAGACTTCAGATACAGTATTAGGGGACCACTAAGGTCTATATAAAAGAGACTTCAGATACAGTATTAGGGGACCACTAAGGTCTATATAAAAGAGACTTCAGATACAGTATTAGGGGACCACTAAGGTCTATATAAAAGAGACTTCAGATACAGTATTAGGGGACCACTAAGGTCTATATAAAAGAGACTTCAGATACAGTATTAGGGGACCACTAAGGTCTATATAAAAGAGACTTCAGATACAGTATTAGGGGACCACTAAGGTCTATATAAAAGAGACTTCAGATACAGTATTAGAGGACCACTAAGGTCTATATAAAAGAGACTTCAGATACAGTATTAGGGGACCACTAAGGTCTATATAAAAGAGACTTCAGATACAGTATTAGGGGACCACTAAGGTCTATATAAAAGAGACTTCAGATACAGTATTAGGGGACCACTAAGGTCTATATAAAAGAGACTTCAGATACAGTATTAGGGGACCACTAAGGTCTATATAAAAGAGACTTCAGATACAGTATTAGGGGACCACTAAGGTCTATATAAAAGAGACTTCAGATACAGTATTAGGGGACCACTAAGGTCTATATAAAAGAGACTTCAGATACAGTATTAGGGGACCACTAAGGTCTATATAAAAAAAGAGACTTCAGGTACAGTATTAGGGGACCACTAAGGTCTATATAAAAGAGACTTCAGGTACAGTATTAGGGGACCACTAAGGTCTATATAAAAGAGACTTCAGATACAGTATTAGAGGACCACTAAGGTCTATATAAAAGAGACTTCAGATACAGTATTAGGGGACCACTAAGGTCTATATAAAAGAGACTTCAGATACAGTATTAGGGGACCACTAAGGTCTATATAAAAGAGACTTCAGATACAGTATTAGGGGACCACTAAGGTCTATATAAAAGAGACTTCAGATACAGTATTAGGGGACCACTAAGGTCTATATAAAAGAGACTTCAGATACAGTATTAGGGGACCACTAAGGTCTATATAAAAGAGACTTCAGATACAGTATTAGGGGACCACTAAGGTCTATATAAAAGAGACTTCAGATACAGTATTAGGGGACCACTAAGGTCTATATAAAAGAGACTTCAGATACAGTATTAGAGGACCACTAAGGTCTATATAAAAGAGACTTCAGATACAGTATTAGGGGACCACTAAGGTCTATATAAAAGAGACTTCAGATACAGTATTAGGGGACCACTAAGGTCTATATAAAAGAGACTTCAGATACAGTATTAGGGGACCACTAAGGTCTATATAAAAGAGACTTCAGATACAGTATTAGGGGACCACTAAGGTCTATATAAAGGAGACTTCAGATACAGTATTAGGGGACCACTAAGGTCTATATAAAAGAGACTTCAGATACAGTATTAGGGGACCACTAAGGTCTATATAAAAGAGACTTCAGATACAGTATTAGGGGACCACTAAGGTCTATATAAAAGAGACTTCAGATACAGTATTAGGGGACCACTAAGGTCTATATAAAAGAGACTTCAGATACAGTATTAGGGGACCACTAAGGTCTATATAAAAGAGACTTCAGATACAGTATTAGGGGACCACTAAGGTCTATATAAAAGAGACTTCAGATACAGTATTAGGGGACCACTAAGGTCTATATAAAAGAGACTTCAGATACAGTATTAGGGGGGACCACTAAGGTCTATATAAAAGAGACTTCAGATACAGTATTAGAGGACCACTAAGGTCTATATAAAAGAGACTTCAGATACAGTATTAGGGGACCACTAAGGTCTATATAAAAGAGACTTCAGATACAGTATTAGGGGACCACTAAGGTCTATATAAAAGAGACTTCAGATACAGTATTAGGGGACCACTAAGGTCTATATAAAAGAGACTTCAGATACAGTATTAGGGGACCACTAAGGTCTATATAAAAGAGACTTCAGATACAGTATTAGGGGACCACTAAGGTCTATATAAAAGAGACTTCAGATACAGTATTAGGGGACCACTAAGGTCTATATATAAAAGAGACTTCAGATACAGTATTAGAGGACCACTAAGGTCTATATAAAAGAGACTTCAGATACAGTATTAGGGGGACCACTAAAAGGTCTATAGTATTAGGGGAAAAGGTCTATATAAAAGAGACTTCAGATACAGTATTAGGGGACCACTAAGGTCTATATAAAAGAGACTTCAGATACAGTATTAGGGGACCACTAAGGTCTATATAAAAGAGACTTCAGATACAGTATTAGGGGACCACTAAGGTCTA
>NC_041341.1:2843985-2853985 GCF_004354835.1 Perca flavescens
TACAGTAGTCAGGTTCTTACTGGACCCCTACAGTAGTCAGGTTCTTACTGGACCCCCTACAGTAGTCAGGTTCTTACTGGACCCCCTACAGTAGTCAGGTTCTTACTGGACCCCCTACAGTAGTCAGGTTCAGGTTCTTACCGGACCCCCTACAGTAGTCAGGTTCAGGTTCTTACTGGACCCCCTACAGTAGTCAGGTTCAGGTTCTTACTGGACCCCCTACAGTAGTCAGGTTCAGGTTCTTACTGGACCCCCTACAGTAGTCAGGTTCTTACTGGACCCCCTACAGTAGTCAGGTTCAGGTTCTTACTGGACCCCCTACAGTAGTCAGGTTCAGGTTCTTACTGGACCCCCTACAGCAGTCAGGTTCAGGTTCTTACTGGACCCCCTACAGCAGTCAGGTTCAGGTTCTTACTGGACCCCCTACAGTAGTCAGGTTCAGGTTTATCTGGACCCCCTACAGTAGTCAGGTTCAGGTTCTTACTGGACCACCTACAGTAGTCAGGTTCAGGTTTATCTGGACCCCCTACAGCAGTCAGGTTCAGGTTCTTACTGGACCCCCTACAGTAGTCAGGTTCAGGTTCTTACTGGACCCCCTACAGTAGTCAGGTTCTTACTGGACCCCCTACAGTAGTCAGGTTCAGGTTCTTACTGGACCCCCTAGAGTAGTCAGGTTCTTACTGGACCCCCTACAGTAGTCTGGTTCAGGTTGTTCAGGTTCTTACTGGACCCCCTACAGTAGTCCGGTTCAGGTTCTTACTGGACCCCCTACAGTAGTCATGTTCAGGTTCTTACTGGACCCCCTACAGTAGTCCGGTTCAGGTTCTTACTGGACCCCCTACAGTAGTCATGTTCAGGTTCTTACTGGACCCCCTACAGTAGTCAGGTTCAGGTTCTTACTGGACCCCCTACAGTAGTCAGGTTCAGGTTCTTACTACAGTAGTCAGGTTCAGGTTCTTACTGGACCCCTACAGCGGGCCAGTGTTTCAGTTCTCAGTAGTTTTTAGAAGCTTCTTGACTTTATTAGTGTAATATATTAATATTATTAATAATATTAATAATAAACCCTGTTACCCTTTGTGAAACTATTTCAGCGTGTGCAGGCCTGTCAGAGCTTTCTGAACTTATTGAACACACTTTAAACTTTACTTTAAAATACCGCGATAATACCGAAAACCGTGAGGTTACATTTTCATCTGTTACATCCCTAGTCAATCAGTAACTCATGTAGTAGTGATGGTTGTTATAAAGTGTGGATACATTATTCCCATTTATTGAATTTGATTTTGCATCTTTATCTTCCTCCAGCCTGACGTTTTTGACACTTTATTTCATTTAATCTGAACTAATAGTACTAATAGTTATATTAGTACTATTAGGTGTGTACTGTCAATACATCACTTCCTGTCTTGTTTTGTATTTCTAGCCCTTTTCCTGACATGTTTATAGCGTGCCGTGTTATATTGCTCTATAACTTGAGGCTAGTAGAAATATCATGTGGTATTAAAAAGTGTAACCACACTTGAAACCACTTTATCAGCCGTGCTTCTGCTGCCTGTAGAGTCTGTTTCAGCCACCAGGGGGCAGCGCAGGCATCACAGTATCACACAGAGAGGTGAATATGAGTCACATGTCTGTACCCCAGTCCCCTGATGAGTCTCCATGTTGTTGTTGTCCCAGGACCCTGGACCCCTGCCCCCCTCCCCCCTGCTGGGACAGAAGCCTCTGCAGTTACTGGAGGTCAAAGCCAGGGGGCGCTTCGGCTGTGTGTGGAAGGCTCGGCTGCTCAGCGAATACGTCGCCGTCAAAATCTTCCCCCTGCAGGTCTGTACTGTCAATGCATCACTTCCTGTCTTGTTTCGTCTTTTATAGAGCTTTTCCTGAAAAGTTTATAAAAGTGCTTTTAGAAAAAACACAACAGTGAAATTAAAGTGTTAAAGCAAAATCACCATCACCAAACTCCACCAGACTCCATGTAAATAATCAGGATTTTTGTCATGGTAAAACACACTTCATTCAAAGTGGACAGAAACTAAGTAAAACTACCAAAAGCCGTCTTGGTTCATCTTTCCACTGTTCCAACAATCACCACTCTGGTTTGGTTGAAATAAACCCTTAATTCACCCATTTACATGTGGAGATATGCTGGCTCTATAAACACTAAAAGTCCTGATTATTTACATGGAGTCTGGTGGAGATATGCTGGCTCTATACACGCTAAAAGTCCTGATTATTTACATGGAGTCTGGTGGAGATATGCTGGCTCTATACACGCTAAAAGTCCTGATTATTTACATGGAGTCTGGTGGAGATATGCTGGCTCTATACACACTAAACGTCCTGATTATTTACATGGAGTCTGGTGGAGATATGCTGGCTCTATACACGCTAAAAGTCCTGATTATTTACATGGAGTCTGGTGGAGATATGCTGGCTCTATACACGCTAAAAGTCCTGATTATTTACATGGAGTCTGGTGGAGATATGCTGGCTCTATACACGCTAAAAGTCCTGATTATTTACATGGAGTCTGGTGGAGATATGCTGGCTCTATACACACTAAAAGTCCTGATTATTTACATGGAGTCTGGTGGAGATATGCTGGCTCTATACACATTAAAAGTACTGATTATTTACATGGAGTCTGGTGGAGATATGCTGGCTCTATACACACTAAAAGTCCTGATTATTTACATGGAGTCTGGTGGAGATATGCTGGCTCTATACACACTAAAAGTACTGATTATTTACATGGAGTCTGGTGGAGATATGCTGGCTCTATACATGCTAAAAGTCCTGATTATTTACATGGAGTCTGGTGGAGATATGCTGGCTCTATACACGCTAAAAGTCCTGATTATTTACATGGAGTCTGGTGGAGATATGCTGGCTCTATACACACTAAAAGTACTGATTATTTACATGGAGTCTGGTGGAGATATGCTGGCTCTATACACGCTAAAAGTCCTGATTATTTACATGGAGTCTGGTGGAGTTTGGTGATGGTGATTTCGGGGCTGTTTCATGTTAAACTAAAAGGATCTTACTCTTTAACTAAAAGGTCTATCTCTGTAGGGATCCATCCCATAATGTTGTCAGACACTTAGAATAATAATCTGAGTCTGTCAGCAGCAACAACAGAACTTTTAGTGACTCTAACTGCTGCTGAACATTAGTCCTGTAGGGTTACATTACAGCTCGGTTCTGGTTTAATACTGGACCAGTTTCACAGATCGTTGTTCACATCAGACACACAAACACATGGAGACATGGAGTCCAGGGTGGAATAAAATGCAGAAATGTGTCTGTAAGTGTGAAAGATGTTGTGTTGTGTTTCAGAACAAGCATTCGTGGCAGAACGAGTACGAGATGTTCTGTGTGAGCGGGATGAGACACGAGAACCTGCTGCAGTTCATCGGAGGAGAGAAGAGAGGAAGTGACACAGAGCTGGAGCTGTGGCTCATCACTGCCTACCATGAGAAGGTGCTGCCCCCTGCTGGACAACACACACACACACACACACACACACACACACACACACACACACACACACACACACACACACACACACACACACTTTCACCAAGCTGCAGACAGATGCTCCTCAACAGTGTGCCAAATGTTAAATTGAAAAGCCAAATATTAAAGCCAAATGGAAAATTCAAAAGATAAATAATTTTACATATCAACTTTGCTTTTTCAGTTTACTTTTTCTTTTTTAAATTGACTAACGGCATGATTTTTCCTAGTAGCGTAGTCAAATATTATTTTGACTAATTGGATATTGCTTCGTTTTCTCTTTGGACTTTCAATTTGAATTATGAACAAATATGTCCTCGTAGTGTAGCAGCTCCCCCAGCTAGCAGGGCCTTCTTCACAAGGACAGCACTGATTCACCTCTCTAATCTTTTCAGATTCATTTAAATAAAAATGTTGATGATTGATCACATAACATTTTCAAAACATTCAAATCTGTTATTTCTGTTTTAAAAGGCAGCAATAAATAACACATTAAGATCTAGTGTATAATTTCATACATTAGCAGTGAAATTAATGAATGCATAATAAACAGACTATAATGTTTCCATCCCTGTCTGTGATTGGCTGTGTGATGAACATGTGTTCTGTGATTGGCTGTGTATGTGACCATGTGCTCTGTGATTGGCTGTGTGATGAACATGTGTTCTGTGATTGGCTGTGTGATGACCATGTGCTCTGTGATTGGCTGTGTAGATGACCATGTGTTCTGTGATTGGCTGTGTATGTGACCATGTGCTCTGTGATTGGCTGTGTAGATGACCATGTGTTCTGTGATTGGCTGTGTAGATGACCATGTGTTCTGTGATTGGGTGTGTGATGACCATGTGTTCTGTGATTGGCTGTGTATGTGACCATGTGACCATGTGATTGGCTGTGTATGTGACCATGTGCTCTGTGATTATGTGACCATGACCATGTGTTCTGTGATTGGCTGTGTAGATGACCATGTGTTCTGTGATTGGCTGTGTATGTGACCATGTGCTCTGTGATTGGCTGTGTAGATGACCATGTGTTCTGTGATTGGGTGTGTGATGACCATGTGTTCTGTGATTGGCTGTGTATGTGACCATGTGCTCTGTGATTGGCTGTGTATGTGACCATGTGCTCTGTGATTGGCTGTGTAGATGACCATGTGTTCTGTGATTGGCTGTGTAGATGACCATGTGTTCTGTGATTGGCTGTGTAGATGACCATGTGTTCTGTGATTGGCTGTGTGATGACCATGTGTTCTGTGATTGGCTGTGTAGATGACCATGTGTTCTGTGATTGGCTGTGTATGTGACCATGTGCTCTGTGATTTGCTGTGTAGATGACCATGTGTTCTGTGATTGGCTGTGTAGATGACCATGTGTTCTGTGATTAGCTGTATAGATGACCATGTGTTCTGTGATTGGCTGTGTGATGACCATATGTTCTGTGATTGGCTGTGTGATGACCATGTGTTCTGTGATTGGCTGTGTGATGACCATGTGTTCTGTGATGACCATGTGTTCTGTGATTGGCTGTGTAGATGACCATGTGTTCTGTGATTGGCTGTGTAGATGACCATGTGTTCTGTGATTGGCTGTGTAGATGACCATGTGCTCTGTGATTGGCTGTGTGATGACCATGTGTTCTGTGATTGGCTGTGTGATGACCATGTGCTCTGTTATTGGCTGTGTGATGACCATGTGTTCTGTGATTGGCTGTGTAGATGACCATGTGCTCTGTGATTGGCTGTGTAGATGACCATGTGTTCTGTGATTGGCTGTGTAGATGACCATGTGCTCTGTGATTGGCTGTGTAGATGACCATGTGTTCTGTGATTGGCTGTGTGATGACCATGTGTTCTGTGATTGGCTGTGTGATGACCATGTGCTCTGTGATTGGCTGTGTGATGACCATGTGTTCTGTGATTGGCTGTGTGATGACCATGTGTTCTGTGATTGGCTGTGTGATGACCATGTGTTCTGTGATTGGCTGTGTGATGACCATGTGCTCTGTGATTGGCTGTGTAGATGACCATGTGCTCTGTGATTGTCTGTGTGATGACCATGTGTTCTGTGATTGGCTGTGAGATGACCATGTGCTCTGTGATTGGCTGTGAGATGACCATGTGCTCTGTGATTGGCTGTGAGATGACCATGTGCTCTGTGATTGGCTGTGAGATGACCATGTGCTCTGTGTGTCCTATCAGGGGTCTCTGTGTGACTACCTGAAGGCCAACGTCCTGTCGTGGTCTGAACTCTGTCTTATCGCTCAGTCCATGTCCCGAGGTCTGGCCTACCTGCACCAGGACATCCCTGGACACAAGGATGGACACAAGCCTGCCATCGCACACAGGTACACACACACACACACACACACACACACAGGTACACACACACACACAGGTACACACAGGTACATACACACACACAGGTACACACACACACACACTCAGGTACACACAGGTACACACACACACACACAGGTACACATACATACATACACACAGGTACACATACACACACACACACACACACACACACACACACAGGTACACATACATACACACACACATACACACACACACACAGGTACATATACATACACACACACAGGTACACACACACACAGGTACACACAGGTACACACACACACACACACACACACAGGTACACACACAGGTACACACACACACACACACACACACACACAGACACACACACACACACACACAGGTACACACACACACACACACACACACACACACACACACACACACACACAGGTACACACACACACACACACACACACACACACACACACACACACACAGGTACACACACACACACACAGGTACACACACACACACACACACAGGTACACACACACACACACACACACACACACACACACACACACAGGTACACACACACACACACACAGGTACACACACACACACAGGTACTGTACATACACACACACACAGGTACACACACACACACACACACACACACACACACACACACACACACACACACACACACACACACACACACACACACACACACACACACACACACACACACACACACACACACACACACACAAAACACGTGTCTGTATTACTATCTTTGTGGGGACTTGTCATTGACATAATGTATTCCCTAGCCCCTTACCCTAACCTTAACCATCACAACTAAATGCCTAACCTTAACCCTTACCCTAACCTTAACCATCACAACTAAATGCCTAACCTTAACCCTTACCCTAACCTTAACCATCACAACTAAATGCCTAACCTTAACCCTTACCCTCACCATAACCATAACCTAATTCTAACCCTAATCCTAAAACCAAGTCTTAACCCTCAAACAGCCCTTTAAACTCGTGGGGACCAGCATTTTGGTCCCCACGAGGCTGTGCAGACCCCACAAGTATACTGTAGTCCCCAGTTTTTGGACCCCACGAATATAGGACACACACACAGGTACACACACACAGGTACATACACACACACACACAGGTACCTACACACACACACACACACACACACACAGGTACACACACACACACACAGGTACATACACACACACACACAGGTACACACACACACACACACACACACACACACACACACACACACACACACACACACACACACAGGTACACACACACACACACACACAGGTACACACACACACACACTCTGTGTTATCGGACGAGGTCTCACTCTGTGTGTTTAACAGACGAGGTCTCACTCTGTGTGTTTAACAGACGAGGTCTCACTCTGTGTGTTTAACAGACGAGGTCTCACTCTGTGTGTTTAACAGACGAGGTCTCACTCTGTGTTTAACAGACGAGGTCTCACTCTGTGTTTAACAGACGAGGTCTCACTCTGTGTGTTATCGGACGAGGTCTCACTCTGTGTGTTATCGGGCGATGTCTCACTCTGTGTTATCGGACGATGTCTCACTCTGTGTGTTATCGGACGAGGTCTCACTCTGTGTTTAACAGACGAGGTCTCACTCTGTGTGTTATCGGACGAGGTCTCACTCTGTGTTTAACAGACGAGGTCTCACTCTGTGTGTTTAACAGACGAGGTCTCACTCTGTGTGTTTAACAGACGAGGTCTCACTCTGTGTGTTATCGGACGAGGTCTCACTCTGTGTTTAACAGACGAGGTCTCACTCTGTGTGTTATCGGACTCACTCTCACTCTGTGTGTTATCGGACTCACTCTCACTCTGTGTGTTATCGGACGAGGTCTCACTCTGTGTGTTATCGGACGAGGTCTCACTCTGTGTGTTATCGGACGATGTCTCACTCTGTGTGTTATCGGACGATGTCTCACTCTGTGTGTTATCGGACGATGTCTCACTCTGTGTGTTATCGGACGAGGTCTCACTCTGTGTGTTATCGGACGATGTCTCACTCTGTGTGTTATCTGACGAGGTCTCACTCTGTGTGTTATCGGACGAGGTCTCACTCTGTGTGTTATCTGACGAGGTCTCACTCTGTGTGTTTTTCAGGGACTTTAAGAGTAAGAATGTGCTGCTGAAGTCGAACCTGACCGCCTGCATCGCTGACTTTGGCCTCGCTCTCCGGTTCGAGGCGGGAACATCTCCCGGAGACACACACGGACAGGTGAGTCCCCTGTGATGGTCTAATGTCTCACATCATAGACACACACGGACAGGTGAGTCCCCTGTGATGGTCTAATGTCTCACATCATAGACACACACGGACAGGTGAGTCCCCTGTGATGGTCTAATGTCTCACATCATAGACACACACGGACAGGTGAGTCCCCTGTGATGGTCTAATGTCTCACATCGTAGAGACAGGCAGGGACAACTCCATTACACAGAGACGGATCAGGGTTTTGGGTTTAGAGAGGCGGGACTACACACCAAGGGCCTGTTGCACAAAAGTAGAATGAAGAAATCCAGGATAAATGAAAAAGCGCAGCTTGACTTAGTGTGATCCGCTCATCGTGGCTTAATCGGTTGCCGTTTGCCGAGCCAGGATGAGGAGGTGAAGCTATGTCAGTCATAGTTACGAGGAGGGGGAAGCATATAATATATTATACATACTATAATATATTATACATACTATATAATATATTCTATATAATATGTTATACATAGTGTATAATATATTATACATACTATATAATATATATACTGTATAATATGCAAAAAGGGAAATACAGCTGTTGTTATCAGACAGAGAGAAAAAGCCCGGCAGACAATAGTGGACAGACTGAATGCGTAAGAATTTTAAAAGATTGACTTACTAGTCACTCCACATTTTTACAAAGTTGTACACTCTGTTTTAATAGCTTTAATATGCTTATTTTAAGTGTTGGTTTTATTGCTGTATCTGTTTTTATGTGCTAAATGTGCTGGTTTTATTGTAAAGTGTCTTTTAGTCTACCACGTAAAGCACTATGTAAATTAAATTTATTATTATTTAGACTACTTTGTCTTAAAAGTGAGCAGAGGGAATTAATGTTCCTCAGGAAATTTACCCCAAGGACTAGGCTTAATTTCAAACCCTTATTCATAATGCAAGAATATGTTTTACAACCATATGCACAAATCTCCATAAGCTATGTCTAATTCTAAATATCTTTCTACAATTAATGTTCATACCGAACAAACATGACTGGACAAAAACTAGAAAAAGAAGTTCAATACACACTGTAAGCATATCTGTAAAACAATGTAGTTATTATTCATGTTTTTTATTCTCACTCCTGAGCTCTAAGATGACGAGTGACGGCACCAAAATAAAATGATTAAGAAGCTTTGTGGCGTTCCAACACATTCTCCCATCTCGTAAAATACCGACTTCGTTCAGGTGCCATTGTCGTCGTTATTGATGCTAAAAGTCTCCTTTAGAGTCCGCTGCACCGTGTGGGAGGATCCCCCTGCCTCCCCCCTGACTCCCCCTGCCTCCCCCTGCCTCCCCCCCAACCTCTCCACGTTGCACGGGGCACAGGGACAGCAGCGGGGGAAAAGCCCATTTCCTCCGCTGCTGTCCCACTTTATCTCAGGGCGCCAGTGCAACCATTTCTTACCATCCAAACAACTGCAGTAGTAGGATTTAAATCAAACTTGTGACAGCAATAGTGACAAGTAATGCATGTTAATAAAATAAAGCAGAACACATTCAGAAGACAACTGTTAAACACGTTTATTTTGGATCAGAGTTTCAGCTGATTTAACACATCAGACTCCTGGATTAATCTTAGCCTGCCTGTTAGCCTGGCTGTTAGCCTGGCTGTTAGCCTGTTAGCCTGGCTGTTAGCCTGTTAGCCTGTTAGCCTGGCTGTTAGCCTGTTAGCCTGTTAGCCTGTTAGCCTGGCTGTTAGCCTGCTCTGGACCAGGCTAACAGCAAATAATAAATCTCCATGGTTACTTGGCTGGGTTTAATTACACCTGCTTCTGTGCAACCAAGTCAAAGCTAAATTCATCCAAGATAACCTGAAT